>NC_057802.1:551189392-551489392 GCF_018294505.1 Triticum aestivum
CGCCCGCGCCGCCGAGAGTCCCTGCACGACGCCCGCGTCCGTCAATATGACGACGTTTCGCTAAAGAGCGCGCAAAACGGGCCGGCCCATTAGCAGGCGTCGTATGTAAAACATCTTGCAACGCCAAGGTATAAGTACAAACGAGTAATGGCAGATCCGTTTTTTCCTTCAAAATTTTCAGCATTTCTTGAAAAATGTTAACAATCTTTCTTAATAAATGCGAATAATGTTTGAAAATGTGAAAACATTTCAAAATTAGAACAAACCATTATAACATGTTTCTTTTCAGAAAAGTGAACAAAAACTGAAAAACATGAACAAAATTCTATATAAGCTGAACAATTTTAAGTGCACATTTAATTTTTTTGTAATATACACTGAAATTTTTTTTGATATACATTGAACATTTTGTAATATTCATTTAGTAATTTTCGAATAAACATTGAATATTTGTGTAAAATATGCTGAACAAATTTCAAATACACAGTGAAATATGATGCTTAAAATATGATGAACATTTTTATAATGTACGGTGAACTTTTTTTTAATATATCATGAACATTTTATTAATGTATGATGATTTTTTTTTAATAAATAATGAACATTTTTATATTGCATGGTCATAATATACGGTGAACACGTCTTAATATACGATGAACATTTTTGTTATACGCGGTGAACACACAAAAAATGAGAAGAAAAAACATAACAGAAAATAAACGAAAAGGAAAAGAATGAAAGGACAAAGGAACAAAAAAACCAGAACAAAACCATCAAGAACTGGACAAAACATTGAAAAACCGAAGCAAAAAAACCACAGAAGAAAAACGAAGAAAAAAAACCCGCAGGAAAGATCGAAGGAAGCAGCAGCGAACGAATAACAGGCGAATCCCGTACGTGGCCGGCCCAACCGGACGATCGCCTCAGCGAAGGCACGATCTTTTGATGCTAACGAGCGTCAAATAGGATCTGCCCGCGCCGGCAGCCACGGGAGCGCGCAGCCTCTCCGCTCCCCCGCGCGCCCTCATGGGCCGGCCCATGTGCGGGGCGGGTAGCCTCTTGTTTTCTGTTTTGAGCTTTTTATTATTTTAAAATAATTCAGGATTTCAGAAAAAGTTGCAAAGTTGTTGATTTTCTCGTGAGTTCAAATATTGTTCGTGATTTCAAAAAAATAAGGAAATGATAAATGCTCATGGATTCAAAAAATGTTCACAATTTCAAAAATAATGTTCAGCTATTCAGTTTTTTACAATTTAAAAAATGTTCATAAATTTCTAGCAAAATGTTCACAATATCAAAAAAATGTTCGAGAATTCTCACAAATGTTCCCAAATTTAAAAAAATGTTCACCAAATTCAGAAATTTTAAAAAAATGTTCACGTTTTACAAAAAATGTACACAATTTCGAGGAACGTTCGTGAATATGAAAAATGTTCATGATTCATAAAAACTTTCAGGAATTTAAAAAATGTCTAGGATTTCAAAGAAAAAAATTCACAGTTTCAAAAACTGTTCATGATTTTGAAAAGATATTCAATTTTTCAAAGATGTTCACGAATTTCTGAAAATTGTTAATCAATTCAAAGAAATGTTCACGGACTTGTAAAAAATGTTCGGCAATTTAAAAAATGTTCACAATTTGAGAAACATTCTTCACAAATTTGAAAGATTACCGAAAAAGAAGAGATAGGAAAGGAGAAAAAAAGATAAACAAAACATTGAAAGATTTTTGCAAACAAAGAAAAGAATAAAAAATAAAACCAAAAAAGGAACAAAAAAGGAAAAGGAAGAAAAGAATGAAAGAAAACCAGAAAAACCCGGTTCAGGAAAGGTCCTAGAACCTTCCCAAAACCGGTTGGAGGTGAAACCCCGAAATGGGTCAGTGTTAGGAAACGTAGTAATTTCAAAAAAATTCCCACGCACACGCAAGATCATGGTGATGCATAGCAACGAGAGGGAGAGTGTTGTCTATGTACCCTCGTAGACCGTAAGCGGAAGCGTTATGACAACGCGGTTGATGTAGTCGTACGTCTTCACGATCGACCGATCCTAACACCGAAAGTACGGCACCTCCGCGATCTGCACACGTTCAGCTCGGTGACATCCCACGAACTCACGATACAGCAGAGTGTCGAGGGAGAGCTTCGTCAGCACGACGGCGTGATGACGGTGATGATGAAGCTACCGGTGCAGGGCTTCGCGTAAGCACTGCAACTATATGACCAAGGTGGATTATGGTGGAGGGGGCACCGCACACGGCTAAGAGATCAATGATCAACTTGTGTGTCTATGGGGTGCCCCCTGGCCACGTATATAAAGGATGGAGGGAGGAGGAGGCCGGCCCTCATAGGGCGCGCCCAAAGTGTGGAGTCCTACTAGGACTCCCTAGTCCTAGTAGGATTCCACCTCCCACATGGAATAGGAAAAAGGGAAGGGAGAAGGAGAAGGAAGGAAGGGGGCGCCCCCTTTCCCTAGTCCAATTCGGACCAGTCCATGGGGAAGTGGTGCGGCCACCCTTGAGGCCTTTCTCTCCTTTCCCGTATGGCCCATTGAGGCCCAATACGAATTCCCGTAACTCTCCGGTACTCCAAAAAATACCCGAATCACTCGGAATCTTTCCGATGTCCGAATATAGCCTTCCAATATATCGATTTTTACGTCTCGACCATTTCGAGACTCCTCGTCATGTCCCCGATCTCATCCGGGACTCCGAACAAACTTCGGTTATCAAATCACATAACTCATAATACAAATCGTCACAAAACGTTAAGCGTGCGAACCCTACGGGTTCGAGAACTATGTAGACATGACTGAGAAACATCTCCGGTCAATAACCAATAGCGGAACCTGGATGCTCATATTGGCTCCTACATATTCTACGAAGATCTTTATCGGTCAAACCGCATAACAACATATGTTGTTTCCTTTGTCATCGGTATGTTAGTTGCCCGAGATTCGATCGTCGGTATCACCATACCTAGTTCAATCTCGTTACCTGCAAGTCTCTTTACTCGTTCCATAATGCATCATCCCGCAACTAACTCATTAGTCACATTGCTTGCAAGGCTTATAGTGATGTGCATTACCGAGAGGGCCCATAGATACCTCTCCTATACACTGAGTGACAAATCCTAATCTCGATCTATGCCAACTCAACAAACACCATCGGAGACACCTGTAGAGCATCTTTATAATCACCCAGTTACGTTGTGACGTTTGATAGCACAGAAGGTGTTCCTCCGGTATTCGGGAGTTGCATAATCTCATAGTCTGAGGAACATGTATAAGTCATGAAGAAAGCAGTAGCAATGAAACTGTAACGATCATAATGCTAAGCTAACGAATGGGTCTTGTCCATCACATCATTCTCCTAATGATGTGATCACGTTCATCAAATGACAACACATGTCTATGGTTAGGAAACATAACCATCTTTGATAAACGAGCTAGTCAAGTAGAGGCATACTATGGACACTTTGTTTTGTCTATGTATTCACACATGTACTAAGTTTCCGGTTAATACAATTCTAGCATGAATAATAAACATTTATCATGAAATAAGGAAATAAATAATAACGTTATTATTGCCTCTAGGGCATATTTCCTTCAGTCTCCCACTTGCACTAGAGTCAATAATCTAGTTCACATCGCCATGTGATTTAACACCAATAGTTCACATCACCATGTGATTAACACCATAGTTCACGTCGCCATGTGGCCAACACTCAAAGGGTTTACTAGAGTCAGTAATCTTAGTTCACATCGCCATGTGATTAACACCCAAAGAGTACTAAGGTGTGATCATGTTTTGCTTGTGAGAAAAGTTTAGTCAACGGGTCTGCCATATTCAGATTCGTATGTATTTTGGAAATTTCTATGTCAACAATGCTCTGCACGGAGCTACTCTAGCTAATTGCTCCCACTTTCAATATGTATCTAGATTGAGACATAGAGTCATCTGGATCAGTGTCAAAACTTGCATCGACGTAACCCTTTACGACGAACCTTTTGTCACCTCCATAATCGAGAAACATATCTTTATTCCACTAAGGATAATTTTGACCGCTGTCCAGTGATCTACTACTAGATCACTATTGTACTCCCTTGCCAAACTCAGTGTAGGGTATACAATAGATCTGGTACACAACATGGCATACTTTATAGAACCTATGGCTGAGGCATAGGGAATGACTTTCATTCTCTTTCTATCTTCTGCCGTGGTCGGGCTTTGAGTCTTACTCAATTTCACACCTTGCAATACAGGCAAGAACTCCTTCTTTGACTGTTCCATTTTGAACTACTTCAAAAATTGTCAAGGTATGTACTCATTGAAAACACTTATCAAGCGTCTTGATCTATCTCTATAGATCTTGATGCTCAATATGTAAGCAGCTTCATCGAGGTCTTTCTTTAAAAAACTTCTTTCAAACACTCCTTTTATGCTTTCCAGAAAATTCTTCATCATTTCCGATCAACAATATGTCATTCACACATACTTATCAGAAAGGTTGTAGTGCTCCCACTCACTTTCTTGTAAATACAGGCTTCATCGCAAGTCTGTATAAAACTATATACTTTGATCAACTCATCAAAGCGTATATTCCAACTCTGAGATGCTTTGCACCAGTCCATGGATGGATCGCTGGAGCTTGCACATTTTGTTAGCACCTTTAGGATCGACAAAACCTTCTGGTTGCATCATATACAACTCTTCTTTAAGAAATTCATTAAGGAATGTAGTTTTGACATCCATTTGCCAGATTTCATAAAATGTGGCAATTTGCTAACATGATTCGGACAGACTTAAGCATCGCTACGAGTGAGAAAATCTCATCGTAGTCACCACCTTGAACTTTGTCAAAAACCTTTTTCGACAAGTCTAGCTTTGTAGATAGTAACACTACTATCAGTGTCCGTCTTCCTCTTAAAGATCCATTTATTTTCTATTGCTTGCCGATCATCGGGCAAGTCAACCGAAGTCCACACTTTGTTCTCATACATGGATCCCATCTCAGATTTCATGGCCTCAAACCATTTCGCGGAATCTGGGCTCATCATCGCTTCCTCATAGTTTGTAGGTTCGTCATGGTCTAGTAACATGACTTCCAGAACAGGATTACCGTACCACTCTGGTGCGGAACGTGCTCCGATTGACCTACAAGGTTCGGTAGTAACTTGATCTGAAGTTTCATGATCATCATCATTAGCTTCCTCACTAATTGGTGTAGGAATCACTGGAACTGATTCTCGTGATGAACTACTTTCCAATTCGGGAGCAGGTACAATTACCTCATCAAGTTCTACTTTCCTCCCACTCACTTCTTTTGAGAGGAACTCCTTCTCCAGAAAGAATCCATTCTTAGCAACAAAGATCTTGCCTTCGGATCTGTGATAGAAGGTGTACCCAACATATTTTTTTGGGTATCCTATGAAGACGCACTTCTCCGATTTAGGTTCGAGCTTATCAGGTTGAAACTTTTTCACATAAGCATCGCAACCCCAAACTTTACAAAACGTCAGCTTAGGTTTCTAGCCAAACCATAGTTCATACGGTGTCGTCTCAACGGATTAGACAGTGCCCTATTTAACGTGAATGTAGTTGTCTCTAATGCGTAACCCCAAAACGATAGTAGTAAATCGGTAAGAGACATCATAGATTGCACTATATCCAATAAAGTACGGTTATGACGTTCGGACACACCATTATGCTGTGGTGTTCCAGGTGGCATGAGTTTGTGAAACTATTCCACATTGTTTTAATTGAAGACCAAACTCGTAACTCAAATATTCGTCTCCACGATCAGATCGTAGAAACTTTATTTTCTTGTTACGATGATTTTCCACTTCACTCTGAAATTCTTTGAACTTTTCAAATGTTTCAGACTTATGTTTCATCAAGTAGATATACCCATATCTGCTCAAATCATCTGTGAAGGTCAGAAAATAACGATACCCGCCACGAGCCTCAAAACTCATCGGACTGCATACATCAGTATATATTATTTCCAATAAGTCAGTTGCTCGCTCCATTGTTCCGGAGAACGGAGTCTTGGTCACCTTGCCCATGAAGCATTGTTCGCAAGAATCAAGTGATTCAAAAAGCCCATCAGCATGGAGTTTCTTCATGCGCTTTACACCAATATGACCTAAACGGCAGTGCCACAAATATGTTGCACTATCATTATCAACTTTGCATCTTTTGGCATCAATATTATGAATATGTGTATCACTACGATCGAGATTCAATAAACCATTCAGCTTGGGTGTATGACCACAGAAGGTTTTATTCATGTAAAAATAATAACAATTATTCCTTGACTTAAATGAATAACCGTATTGCAATAAACATGATCCAATCATATTCATGCTTAACGCAAACACCAAATAACATTTATTTTAGGTTCAACACTAATCCCGAAGGTAAAAGGGAGTGTGCGATGGTGATCTTATAAACCTTGGAATCACTTCCAACTCACATCATCACCTCGCCCTTAACTAGTCTATGTTTATTTTGCAACTCCCGTTTCGAGTTACTACTCTTAGCAATTGAACCAGTATCAAATACTGAGGGGTTGCTATAAAACACTATTAAAGTACACATCAATAACATGTATATCAAATATACCTTTGTTCACTTTGCCATCCTTCTTATCCGCCAAATATCTAGGGCAGTTCCACTTCCAGTGACCATTTCCTTTGCAGTAGCAGCACTCAGTTTTAGGCTTGGGTCTAGCTTTGGGCTTCTTCATGGGAGTGGCAACTTGCTTGCCATTCTTCTTGAAGTTCCCTTTCTTTCCCTTGCCCTTTTACTTGAAACTAGTGGTCTTGTCAACCATAAACACTTGATGTTTTTTCTTGATTTCTACCTTCGCCGATTTCAGCATGCGAAGAGCTTGGGAATCGTTTCCGTTATCCCTTGCATATTATAGTTCATCACGAAGTTCTAGTAACTTGGTGATAGTGACTAGAGAACTTTGTCAATTACTATCTTATCTGGAAGATTAACTCCCACTTGATTCAAGCAATTGTAGTACCTAGACAATCTGAGCACATGCTCACTGGTTGAGCTATTCTCCTCCATCTTGTAGGCAAAGTACTATCAGAGGTCTCATACCTCTTGATACGGGCATGAGTATGAAATACCAATTTCAACTCTTAGAACATCTTATATGCTCCGTGGCGTTCAAAACATTTTTGAAGTCCCGGTTCTAAGTCGTAAAGCATGGTGCACTAAACTATCAAGTAGTCATCATACCAAGCTTTGCCAAGCGTTCATAACATCTGCATATGCTCCTGCAATAGGTCCGTCACCTAGCGGTGCATCAAGGACATAATTCTTCTGTGCAGCAATGAGGATAATCCTCAGATCACGGAGCTAGTCCGCATCTTTGCTACTAATATCTTTCAACTTAGTTTTCTCTAGGAACATATCAAAAATAAAATAGGGGAGCTAAACGCGAGCTATTGATCTACAACATAGATATGCAAAATATTATCAGGTACTAAGTTCATGATAAATTAAAGTTCAATTAATCATATTACTAAAGAACTCCCACTTAGATAGACATCCCTCTAATCATCTAAGTGATCACGTGATCCATATCAACTAAACCATGTCTGATCATCACGTGATATGGAGTAGTTTTCAATGGTGAACATCACTATGTTGATCATATCTACTATATGATTCACGCTCGACCTTTCGGCCTCAGTGTTCCGAGGCCATATCTGCATATGCTAGGCTCGTCAAGTTTAACTCGAGTATTCTGCGTGTGCAAAACTGGCTTGCACCCGTTGTATGTGAACGTAGAGCTTATCACACCCGATCATCACGTGGTGTCTCAGCACGAAGAACTGTTGCAACGTTGCATACTCAGGGAGAACACTTATACCTTGAAATTTTAGTAAGGGCTCATCTTATAAAGCTACCGCTGAACCAAGCAAAATAAGATGTATAAAAGATAAACATCACATGCAATCAAAATATGTGACATGATATGGCCATCATCATCTTGTGCTTTTGATCTCCATCTCCAAAGTACTGTCATGATCTCCATTGACACCATGATCTCCATCATCTTGATCTTTTATCAACGTGTCGTCACATGGTTGTCTCACCAGCTATTGCTTTTGCAACTATTGCTATCACAAACAACCATAAGGCTCCTGTCAGTTACCGATCACTTTAACATAAGATGATCATCTCATACAAAAATTTATATCTCATCACGTCTTGACCATATCACATCACAACATGCCCTGCAAAAACAAGTTAGACGTCCTCTACTTTGTTGTTGCAAGTTTTACGTGGCTGCTACGGGCTGAGCAAGAACCGTTCTTACCTACGCATCAAAACCACAACGATTTTTTGTCAAGTATGTGTTGTTTTAACCATCAACAAGGACCGGGCGTAGCCACACTCGATTCAACTAAAGTTGGAGAAACTGACACCCGCCAGCCACTTGTGTGCGATGAAGGAAATATGCCCTAGAGGCAATAATAAAGTTATTATTTATTTCCTCATATCATGATAAATATTTATTATTCATGCTAGAATTGTATTAACCGGAAACATAATACATGTGTGAATACATAGACAAACATAGTGTCACTACTATGCCTCTACTTGACTAGCTCGTTAATCGAAGATGGTTGAGTTTCCTAGCCATGGACATGAGTTTTCATTTGATTAACGGGATCACATCATTAGGGGAATGATGTGATTGACTTGACCCATTCCGTTAGCTTAGCACTTGATCGTTTAGTATGTTGCTATTGCTTTCTTCATGACTTATACATGTTCCTATGACTATGAGATTATGCAACTCCCATTTACCGGAGGAACACTTTGTGTGCTACCAAACATCACAACGTAACTTGGTGATTATGAAGGTGCTCTACAGGTGTCTCCGAATGTCGAATTTCGAGATTAGGATTTGTCACTCCGACTGTCGGAGAGGTATCTCTGGGCCCTCTTGGTAATGCACATCACTATAAGCCTTGCAAGCAATGTGACTAATGAGTTAGTTGCAGGATGATGCATTACGGAACGAGTAAAGAGACTTGTCGGTAACGAGATTGAACTAGGTATTGAGATACCGACGACTGAATCTCGGGCAAGTAACATACCGATGACAAAGGGAACAACGTATGTTGTTATGCGGTTTGACCGATAAAGATCTTCGTAGAATATGTAGGAGCCAATATGAGCATCCAAGTCCCGCTATTGGTTATTGAACGGAGACGTGTCTCGGTCATGTCTACATAGTTCTCGAACCCGTAGGGTCCGCACGCTTAAAGTTTGGTGACGATTGGTATTATGATTTTTTGTGTTTTGATATACCGAAGGTAGTTCGGAGTCCCGGATATGATCACGGACATGACGAGAAGTCTCAAAATGGTCGAGACGTAAAGATCGATATATTGGACGACTATATTCGGACACCGGAAGTGTTCCGAGTGGTTTCGGATAAAAACCGGAGTACCGGGGGGTTACCGGAACCCCCCGAGGAGTTAATTGGGCCTCATGGGCCTTAGTGGGAGAAGAGGAGAGGCGGCCAGGGCAGCCGCGCGCCCCTCCCCCTCTAGTCCGAATTGGAGAAGGAGGGGGGGCGCCCCCCTTTTTCCTTCTCCTCCTCTCTCCCTTCCTTGCCTCTCCTACTCCAACAAGGAAAAGGAGGAGTCCTACTCCTGGTGGGAGTAGGACTCCCCCCTTGACGCGCCCTCGTCCTAGCCGGCCGCCTCCCCCTTGCTCCTTTATATACGGGGGCAAGGGGGCACCTCTAGACACACAAGTTGATCTGTTGATCTATTCCAGCCGTGTGCGGTGCCCCCCTCCACCATATTCCACCTCGGTCATATCGTAGTGGTGCTTAGGCGAAGCCCTGCGTCGGTAGCAACATCATCACCGTCATCACACCGTCGTGCTGACGGAACTCTCCCGTGAAGCTCTGCTGGATCGGAGTTCGCGGGACGTCATCGAGCTGAACATGTGCTGAACTCGGAGGTACCGTACGTTCGGTACTTGGATCGGTTGGATCGTGAAGACGTACGACTACATCAACCGCGTTGTGCTAACGCTTCCGCTTTCGGTCTACGAGGGTACGTGGACAACACTCTCCCCTCTCGTTGCTATGCATCACCATGATCCTGCGTGTGCGTAGGAAATTTTTTGAAATTACTACGTTCCCCAACAGTGGCATCCGAGCCAGGTTTTATGCGTAGATGTTATATGCACGAGTAGAACACAAGTGAGTTGTGGGCGATACAAGTCATACTGCTTACCAGCATGTCATACTTTGGTTCGGTGGTATTGTTGGATGAAGCGGCCTCGACCGACATTACGCGTATGCTTACGCGAGACTGGTTCTACCGACGTGCTTTGCACACAGGTGGCTGGCGGGTGTCAGTTTCTCCAACTTTAGTTGAACCGAGTGTGGCTACGCCCGGTCCTTGAGAAGGTTAAAACAACACTAACTTGACGAACTATCGTTGTGGTTTTGATGCGTAGGTAAGAACGGTTCTTGCTCAGCCCGTAGCAGCCACGTAAAACTTGCAACAACAAATTAGAGGACGTCTAACTTGTTTTTGCAGGGCTTGTTGTGATGTGATATGGTCAAGGCATGATGCTATATATTTATTGTATGAGATGATCATGTTTTGTAACTGAGTTATCGGCAACTGGCAGGAGCCATATGGTTGTGACTTTATTGTATGCAATGCAGTCGCCCTGTAATTGCTCTTTATCTCTAAGCGGTAGCGATAGTCGTAGAAGCAATAGTTGGCGAGACGACAACGATGCTACGATGGAGATCAAGGTGTCGCGCCGGTGACGATGGTGATCATGACGGTGCTTCGGAGATGGAGATCACAAGCACAAGATAATGATGGCCATATCATATCACTTATATTGATTGCATGTGATGTTTATCTTTTATGCATCTTATTTTGCTTTGATTGACGGTAGCATTATAAGATGATCTCTCACTAAATTTCAAGATAAAAGTGTTCTCCCTGAGTATGCACCATTGCCAAAGTTCATCGTGCCGAGACACCACGTGATGATCGGGTGTGATAAGCTCTACGTTCATCTACAACGGGTGCAAGCCAGTTTTGCACACGCAAAATACTCAGGTTAAACTTGACAAGCCTAGCATATGCAGATATGGCCTCGGAACACTGAGACCGAAAGGTCGAGCGTGAATCATATAGTAGATATGATCAACATAGTGATGTTCACCATTGAAAACTACTCCATCTCACGTGATGATCGGACATGGTTTAGTTGATTTGGATCACGTGATCACTTAGATGATTGGAGGGATGCCTATCTAAGTGGGAGTTCTTAAGTAATATGATTAATTGAACTTAAATTTATCATGAACTTAGTACCTGATAGTATTTTGCTTATCTATGTTGATTGTATATAGATGGCCCGTGCTGTTGTTCCGTTGAATTTTAATGCGTTCCTTGAGAAAGCAAAGTTGAAAGATGATGGTAGCAATTACACGGACTGGGTCCGTAACTTGAGGATTATCCTCATTGCTGCATAGAAGAATTACGTCCTGGAAGCACCGCTGGGTGCCAGGCCTGCTGCAGATGCAACTGGTGACGTTAAGACCGTCTGGCAGAGCAAAGCTGATGACTACTCGATAGTTCAGTGTGCCATGCTTTACGGCTTAGAACCGGGGCTTCAATGACGTTTTGAACGTCATGGATCATATGAGATGTTCCAGGAGTTGAAGTTAATATTTCAAGCAAATGCCCGGATTGAGAGATATGAAGTCTCCAATAAGTTCTACAGCTGCAAGATGGAGGAGAATAGTTCTGTCAGTGAACATATACTCAAAACGTCTGGGTATAACAATCACTTGATTCAACTGGGAGTTAATCTTCCGGATGATAGTGTCATTGACAGAATTCTTCAATCACTGCCACCAAGCTACAAGAGCTTCGTGATGAACTATAATATGCAAGGGATGGATACGACAATTCCCGAGCTCTTCGCAATGCTAAAGGCTGCAGAGGTAGAAATCAAGAAGGAGCATCAAGTGTTGATGGTCAACAAGACCACCAGTTTCAAGAAAAAGGGCAAAGGGAAGAAGAAGGGGAACTTCAAGAAGAACAGCAAACAAGTTGCTGCTCAAGAGAAGAAACCCAAGTCTGGACCTAAGCCTGAGACTGAGTGCTTCTACTGCAAGCAGACTGAACAATGGAAGCGGAATTGCCCCAAGTATTTGGTGGATAAGAAGGATGGCAAGGTGAACAAAGGTGTATGTGATATACATGTTATTGATGTGTACCTTACTAGAGCTCGCAGTAGCACCTGGGTATTTGATACTGGTTATGTTGCTAATATTTGCAACTCGAAACAGGGACTACAAATTAAGCGAAGACTGGCTAAGGACAAGGTGATGATGCGCGTGGGAAATGGTTCCAAAGTCGATGTGATCGCCGTCGGCACGCTACCTCTACATCTACCTTCGGGATTGGTTTTAGACCTAAATAATTGTTATTTGGTGCCAGCGTTAAGCATGAACATTATATCTGGATCATGTTTGATGCGAGACGGTTATTCATTTAAATCTGAGAATAATGGTTGTTCTATTTATATGAGTAATATCTTTTATGGTCATGCACCCTTGAAGAGTGGTCTATTTCTGTTGAATCTCGATAGTAGTGATACACATATTCATAATGTTGAAACCAAAAGATGCAGAGTTGATAATGATAGTGCAACTTATTTGTGGCACTGCCGTTTGGGTCATATTGGTGTAAAGCGCATGAAGAAACTCCATACTGATGGACTTTTGGAATCACTTGATTATGAATCACTTGGTACTTGCGAACCATGCCTTATGGGCAAGATGACTAAAACGCCGTTCTCCGGAACAATGGAGCGAGCAACAGATTTGTTGGAGATCATACATATTGATGTATGTGGTCCAGTGAATGTTGAGGCTCGCGGCGGGTATCGTTATTTTCTCACCTTCACAGATGATTTGAGCAGATATGGGTATATCTAGTTAATGAAACATAAGTCTGAAACATTTGAAAAGTTCAAAGAATTTCAGAGTGAAGTGGAAAATCATCGTAACAAGAAAATAAAGTTTCTACGATCTGATCGTGGAGGAGAATATTTGAGTTACGAGTTTGGTCTACATTTGAAACAATGCGGAATAGTTTCACAACTCACGCCACCCAGAACAACACAGCGTAATGGTGTGTCCGAACGTCGTAATCGTACTTTACTAGATATGGTGCGATCTATGATGTCTCTTACTGACTTACCGCTATCGTTTTGGGGTTATGCTTTAGAGACGGCTGCATTCACGTTAAATAGGGCACCATCAAAATCCGTTGAGACGGCGCCTTATGAACTGTGGTTTGGCAAGAAACCAAAGTTGTCGTTTCTTAAAGTTTGGGGCTGCGATGCTTATGTGAAAAAGCTTCAACCTGGTAAGCTCGAACCCAAATCGGAGAAATGTGTCTTCATAGGATACCCACTAGATTTGTGGCTAGGGTACTCCAAAACCACCAACTTGGTCGAAAATAACGAACAACCACCACTTCTGTGGCAAGTGAATAACATATAGTACTAAAAACGCTGTGACCCGCGGCTAAGTGCGAATCTGACATGCCTGGCCCGCCTGTCGGGACCACGTGGCCAGGGCTAACGGCGGAGGCCAGACGGCCGTTTCCCCCGCTCGTCAACTCTGTTGGCTAGCGCGCGACAAGACATTTCTCTCCTCTGCTCGTTCTCTCCTCTGCTCCTTCCCCTCTGGCGCCGCACCTATCGCCACCGCCGTCGACACCATCCGCCGCCGCACCGCCGATGGGAGGGAGTCATGGTGTCTTGGTCTGATGTTTCTGGCTCGTCCTCGTCGTCTGACGATGAAGTTAGCAAGGTAAGCTTCTGCTCATGTGCATCTAGGGTTAGGGTTCTAGGTAGAAAGGGGAATATCTGTTCCCTCTAGAAATTGAACACGTTTTCCTTATGTTTAGGCACCTGC
Source organism: Triticum aestivum (assembly GCF_018294505.1). NCBI lineage: Eukaryota > Viridiplantae > Streptophyta > Magnoliopsida > Poales > Poaceae > Triticum > Triticum aestivum. The sequence continues at coordinate 551,203,405 of NC_057802.1, forward strand.
GACCATGGAGTGCACGGAATGGTGCGGCCTTGCTCTGAATCATCCTGCACGTTGTGAGCATCGATCCCCATGTGAGAAGTTGGTTGCGTTTGAATCCACTGATAGCGGCAGGAGGTTTCTAGGCTGTGCACAGAAGGTAAATTAGCAGTGCAATTAGGTGTTATACTGTACACATTTCATTGCTTGGCTGTTGTACTGATTTTGTGAAATATGTGAATTGTTATTTTCTTAGATGACTGATAGAATTAGGTCTGCAAATAGGATGTTACAAGTAGAACATTAGCACAAGTAGAACATTGTTATTTTCTTATAAGTGTGCCATGAGTTTTGTTCATAATAATTTGAGCTATTTAGTACATATCATTATTTTTGCTGTCTATTACAAGTAGAACATTAGCACAATTTAATAGGTACATATCATTGGTTTGAGCTCAGTGGTTTTGCGTTGTTATCAGAAAATTTGAGCTCAGTTGTTTTGCATTGTTATCAGAAAATTTGAGCTCAGTGGTTTTGCATTGTTAACAGTTGGTTCTGCATTGGTTATAAATTAAATTATTTTTTCCACACATTTTTAGGATGGACCCAAGTGCCCATATGTGGAATGGATTGATTCTGAGTGGCCAATCCCATTGAAGACAACTTTAAATAAGATCTGGTCTATGTATGAGAAGGAGTTGACTGACAGGTTGAGACAGAACGTAGTTAATGCTGAAGAAGTCTACAAGGTAGTTGAAGAGAAGAGAAAGATGGAAAATGACCTGAGGTTTAAAGTTGACTTTGCCAAAATGGTGGCTGACAAAGAGGATGCAATTGCCTAGTTAGGCAATGCACGAATAGCTCTTAGTGACCTGAAGGAAGAGCTTGAGAAAAAGAACTTGGCTGTCAAAGCAGACACTAACATCCATCAGGTGCTAAGGGCCAAAGCAGAGAAAGAGAGAGACCAAGAGAAGTTAGAGAAGTTGAAGCTGTTGTAGGAGATGGACTAGATCAAGCAGGAGAGGGACATGCTGTTGGAGCAGAGGGAGAAGTTCAAGCAAGAGAAAAGGCACCTGGAGTACACCATAGGTGATCTATTCAAGGAGAAGGACGCCACCAAGGGGAAGATCAAGGAGATAGTTGATGAATGAATTCATGTTTTTGTACTAGTATCTCCTATTTGTATCACTAAACATCTCAAGACATTTGTGCCGAAATTGTGCTTCTGGTGAATCCAATTGTGCTACTGGATTATGCTATTAATGACTTATTTGTGCATGTTTTGTGTTTGATGAAAGTGCCATATTAGTCATGTTCTGAGTAATATAATTATGGTTGGGTAGTTGTCGATGGCTCGATAACCCTACTTTTGGGTGTATGGTTGGGTAGTTGTCGAGGGGTCGATAACCCTACTTTTGGGTGTGTTCTATATGGCTGGGTAGTTGTCGAGGGGTCGATGACCCTACGTTTGGGTGTGTTCTATATGGTTGGGTAGTTGTCGAGGGGTCGACAACCCTACTTTTGGGTGGGTTCTTTATGGTTGTGTAGTTGTCGAGGGGTCGACAACCCTACTTTCGGGTGGGTTCTTTATGGTTGGGTAGTTGTCGAAGGCTCAACAACCCTACTTTTGGGTGGGTTCTATATGGTTGCATAGTTGTCAAGGGGTCGACAACCCTACTTTTGGGTGGGTTATTTATGGTTGGGTAGTTGTCGAAGGCTCGACAACCCTACTTTTGGGTGGGTTCTATATGGTTGCGTAGTTGTCGAGGAGTCGACAACCCTACTTTTGGGTGGGTTCTATATGGTTGCGTAGTTGTCGAGGGGCCGACAACCCTACTTTTGGGGGGGTTCTTTATGGTTGGGTAGTTGTCGAAGGCTCGACAACCCTACTTTTGGGTGGGTTCTTTATGGTTGTGTAGTTGTCGAGGGGTCGACAACCCTACTTTCGGGTGGGTTCAAATGACACACAGAATGACATAATAAAATGAAACACAGGTTGACATAATCAAATGAAACACAGGTTGACATAGTATCATAGGACTCAAATAGTACATAGGTTCATAGTTCATAGCACCCAAATGGAACAGAGGTTCACATGACTCAAATACTACATATGTTCACAGTTCATAGCACCCAAATGGAACACAGGTTCACATGACTCTAATGAAACATAGGTTCACATGATAGATACATGGGTGGTATTCCCAAAAGTTTGAAACATGAGGCACACATCAAATTTCAAACATTTCCACTGGCAGTGAAGTAGCTCTTCAGTCTTGCATATTTCTGAGCTTTCTTCTTTCTACCTGTTCCAGCTGTTGAAACTCCTCCAACTCTTCCACCTCTCACTGATCTCATCTTTGTGGCAAAAGCAGAAGTAGATGTAGATGAAGTACCAGCAGATGAACTACCAGCTGTAGCCCTTGTTGCTGGCCTTGGTGCTGTGAAAGCAGCCCTAGGTGGAGCCCTTGGTGCTTCTCCAGTTGGTGCCCTAGGAGCAGCATCAGGTGGAATGTAGGCTTCTGCCTTCTGCCTTCTCTTTTCCTGCAGTTTAACAATCAAAGAAAAAGACACATTGAAACATGGGTAGGTAATTAAGTTAAAAAAGTGACAAAGCTGATGATGTTACCATGTTTCTATTCTTCCTTAACTGGAGGTCAGCCCTCAAAGGTTGTGAACAGTTAGTAAACCTATGGCCCATTAACTTGCAGTTGCCACATTTGATTGTAGCCATCCTAGAAGTATCTTTTGGTTTAGGCACTTCAAACCTGCCCTTCTTCCTTTTTTCTTCTTTTCTTCCACTCTGGTCCTCTTTGTGGAAAATAGGAGGATCAATATCAGGTTGCTCTGTCTTGACCCAAGCATCTTCTCCTGGAACTGGATACACTATAGGTTTATATGACTCAAGGTACATTGCTTTCTTGAAGAATGGACTCACAAAATCCTCAGGTTGCATCTTGCCTTTGGAAATAGCACTGCAAGCATGGTTGCATGGGCACCCTGACATGTCCCACTTCCTGCATCCACAAGTGTGGTCAAGAAGGTTGACAGCATATGTCTGTGGGCCACTGGTGACCTGCCACAAGTTTGGACCTGCCCTAATTGCTTTGCAATCTCTAGCATACTTCTTGCTGAGCTCCAGCATCCCTGCATAAGTTGGAGCTATTTCCCATCTGGAATTTTCTGCACCTTCTCTCTTTCCATCAAACCTGACTAGGAACTTGTCTTTGATTCCATTTATCATTGTCACAATTGGTTTGTTTCTAACATCTAGGATATATTTATTGAAAACCTCACTAATGTTGTTAACCACTAGGTCAGTTTTGCAGTTTGTGTCCATTTCATGCCTAGCCCATGTGTGTACTGGAATACCAGATAACCACCTCCAAGCATCCTCACACTCATTCTTCAAATTGGCCATGGCAACATCAAAACCATGTTTTGTGTATGCATAGCTAGCACTGTCCATGCATTTTTTCAATCTTCACCCCTAAAGCCAGCTCTTTGGAAATTTGCATAAATGTGTCTTAAACAAAATCTTTGTGGGCAGTTTGGAAATACAACATTGATAGCTTTAAGTAGTCCGTGCTTACACAATAAACCTAAATGTTACTAGTAGAGCAAAGCTAAATAGTAAACCTAAATTTGATGGTGTATTTGCCAAATTTTCCCTTTGTGCCTCCTAGAGCATATTTGAGTTGAGTGAGAAACCAGCTCCAGTTTGGTGTGTCCTCCACTCCTACAATTCCAAAGGCAATAGGATACATGTTGTTGTTGGCATCCCTACCAGTAGCTGCTAGGATTTGTGCTCCAGTAGTAAGCTTAATGAAGCAACCATCCAAACCAATGAAAGGCCTACATCCATTTAGAAAACCCTCCCTAGGTGCATTCAGACAAAAGAAAAGACCATGGAATCTAGGACCAGGATGTGGGTTTTCATTTGTTCTTTTTGGAGTGACAGTTGTCACAATGCATCTTGAGCCTGGATTGCATAACTTAACAGTTTCAATGTAATCAGACAACCTGTGATATTGTTTCTTATGATCTCCCAAAACAATTAGCTTTGCTTTCTTCTTAGCTCTCCATGCCGTCATCTTGGGAACTTCAATTCCAAATTTCCTCTTTGCCTTGTCTACCAATGCTGGCACAGTTGTGCTTGGATCTGATCTAATAGTCTCTAGGAAAGTGTTTCCTAGCCACTTTGAACTCACTTTGCTATGACTGTCACTGGTTGGACAAGTATGTTCTGCTCAAAACTTCTTAATACAAAATGTTTTCTCATGCTTGATCTGAGAAGCAACAATGAAAGAAGGACATCCCTTTTCCTTGTAATCACACCAGGCAATGACCCTGTCCTTGCAGTTCCTGTGATATCTGAAAGACCTGAGTTGCTTGATATGAAAGTTAACAAGAGCAGACCTAAAGTGGTAGACATCTTTGAAACAGAGCTTCAAACAGAATTGCTGCTCTAGATTGAGTCTGCCTTCATCATACCAAATTCTTTCCTTTTTCCTCTCTGCTCTTGTTTTCCTTCCTGAGGGAATAATGAAAGACATAGGCTCATTGCCATCATCATCCTCTGAATCCAATAAACCCAGATTTGAATCTTCATCATCTGAAGGACACCAGTCAGGCTCAATTGGATCATTTGCTGATGAGTGTGAGTTTGATGTTGGTCCTACTCTCTTTGCAATTTTCAGAACAGGTAGCACTTCAGTCAAATGTTGTTCTTCATCTTCAGTTGCATCTTCTTCAGTCTGGTCTTCCTCCTCTTGAACATGTGGAACATCATAAATGTCCTCTGGTTCAGTGTCACCCTCACAATGCACTGCTGCTGTCTTCTTCATACCTGCATCACCTCCATCTTCACAAGAGCTATCATCTGTACTTTCTATAGCATCTACATACTCTCCACTATCTTCAGTTTCTGAATCCAGTTCCATGTCTGAATAATTGCCACTGTCTTCTTTCTGAATGTTATATATTTCTAGCTGGGGAGATGGCATTGTTTTGATAGGCTCATAGTTTACACTCTGCTGTGTGCCCATTAGTAAGCACTCATCTGGGCCTGACAAACTATAGCCAATGTGATCAACAAAATCCTTATGTGCCACACCTTCTTTATTGACCGCAAACAGTACAGGAGGAACAATGTTGTATTCTTCATCTTCATCGTACATATCTGTTGGTACTGTTGTTGTTACTGCTGCTGCTAATGCTGGTGCTGGTACAATTGCTTGCTGCCTCTCGCCCTTAATAACCGTCAATCTGATTGACTTGTTGTCCTCGTATTCCCTCAGCATTTCATCCACCTTAATCTGATTGTCTAGAAGTTTAAAACCATCCAATCCTATGCCATCAATACTCAGATAATACATATAGTCTGATTCACTGTAGCCATTCTCAATCAGCAAGGCCATAAGATAGAAATGTCTTATGTCTTTCCTATACATCTTAGTCTTCAGATATTTGGAACCTTGAAAATCAATATGAACGTCCCACTGTTCATACCTCAACCTAATACAATACCAAAATGAAGTAAATGTAAATATAAGCTATCTTGTTCTAGCTGTCTTGTTGAACTAAATATGCTGAATCAAATGAAACCCTAAATCAACCTAATACACTAGCAAATAAATCACAACTACTACGTCGTGAGGCTAAATGAAACCATAAATTAACCTAATACGCCAGCAAGTAAATCAAATGACAGAGAGGTCACATAGAGGTCGTACTCGTCGCCGGTGTTACTACGACGGCCGGCTGGTGAATCAGCCCGCGCCCGCGCAGCCCGTTGCGCAAACTCCTTCTGCGCACGGCAGGAAGATGGTGGCTCTTCCCCCTCGGATCCGGCTTTGGCGCCTTCGTCGTCCACGGATCTGGATCCACCCGTTGCAGCGGGCGCCACCACCGCGGCCCCTGCCGGGTCCGACCAGGCCGTGCGCGCGCGGCACGGCGACGGCGGGCCACCAGCAGCTGACGAGGGCGACGCGAAGTCGAAGCCAAGAACGTCGCCACCACCGTCCACATCGCCGGTGTTTGGGGCAGACGCCATTGTCGCGCGCAAGATGGGAAAGGGGGGGAATGAGAGCGAGGGACAGTGAAGAGGGCGAGCCAACAGAGTTGACGAGCGGGGGAAACGGCCGTCTGGCCTCCGCCGTTAGCCCTGGACACGTGGTCCCGACAGGCGGGCCAGGCATGTCAGATTCGCACTTAGCCGCGGGTCACAACGTTTTTAATGCTATATGTTATTCACTTGCCACAGAAGTGGTGGTTGTTCGTTATTTTCGACCAAGTTGATGGTTTTGGAGTACCCTAGCCATAAATCTGGTGGTTTTGGGCAATTAACTCTCGAGAGCTCGATGGCCAAGGCACTCGCGGCGGACGCCGTCGGCGTGCTCCCGGACGACCTGCTACGCGAGATCTTCGCGCGCGTGGCACCGGGCGTTCTCGACCTCATCCGCTGCGCGGGCACGTGCGCACGTTGGTTCCGCCTCATCAGTTGCCCGGCCTTCCTCCGACGCGTCGGCATCTCGCCGGAGAACGCGCGCCACCGGGCCTCCTTCCTCCTTGGTGCCTTCGACAGACCGGATGCGATACCCCTGAAAATACCGAAGCTGCGCAAGAAAACGAAATCCGACGATCCTCCGCGATTCTTCAGGCTTCGTGCGCAGCAGACTGGCGGCGAGCGCCTCACCTTCACCAAGTTTATCCCCAACAAGAATGGAATCTTCAACTACGCAAGCCCCCTGACGGTGCATCGCGGCCTTCTCCTGGTGAAACGCTTGACCAATGACTGGCGGAACCTCCATCTGGCCGTGTGCCATCCCCTGATCGGCGAGCGGAGCACGCGTCTCCTACCACCGCCTCCGCAGGATCTGGAACCCATCGGGTATCATATGACCGGCTATGCCCTTGTCACGGCATCAGACCACCACGCCGCCGGTGATTTGGACCACCACCCGCAGCTGGTGTTCCAAGTGGTCTTCACCACTCAATGCTACTATGACAAACTGGAGTACGTCGTCTCTTACTGCTCCGTCAGGGACAGGTGGAGTCCACCTATCAAATGCTCCCAAACTTTCGGCCTCATCAGGTCTGGGCCATGCGCCGGCGTGGTGAACGGTGACATTGTGTATTGGTTGTATAGAGACAAAACAAACTTCTACACGCTCAACATAACGGCTGACGCGACACATGTTTCACTAGCCAAGATCCCAATTCAAGTCAAACGTGGCTTGCCACCACCGTTCCCATGCATCCTTGAGAAAGGAAAGCTCTCATTTGTTCATATCAGGGACAAACGTATCCTCGAACTTTGGACCAAGCAAGAACAAGACAATGATCATAGTTGTGAGGATATGGAAGGATGGGTGTGGTCCGAGTTGACGCCCCAGCAAGTCGAGGGAATTGAAATCTTGTCCTTTGCAGAGAGCACATGTGTAGTACTCGTGGGGCAGAAGGAGCGTGGTAGAATATTCACTCTTGACCTCATCAGCAACAAAATGCAGCAAGTGATAAAGGAAGACGAAAATAGACCATGTTCTATTGTTATGGAAAGAGGGGAGACAACAATCATGTACTATACGAGATAGATTGGCCATCGTACCTCTTTCACCTTTCAGCTGGAAGCTATGAGGCGCAATGAGATGCGATAAATGAACGCATGCTTTAATCATATATTGATGGATGAATCATTGGTCATTCTGTTGGATTGACCGGAAGATAAATCCTGGTGTAAAACTGCTTCCTTTTATTGTCAGCATTTTTTATCATTCTACTATATAATGTGAGTTAAGTTTTGGTTTCTAAACGCCAAATCGATATGATAGTCATAGTTCTTTGCAAAAAAATAGCGAGAAAGTGGTAGTTGTTGATCAAATTTAGTAGAATGGTACTCCCTCCGTCGCATAATGTAGGACATTTTTTGGCACTAGTCTAGTGCCAAAAGACGTCTTAGATTATGGGACAGAGGGAGTAGTTTTCTGTCGAGGTAGGTTGAAAAGGCTAATTTTTTTAAATAATACTTTTTTTTATTAAATTACAGAAATATTACGCCGAAAATATTATTTTCAAAAATAATACACCGTCGGCCCGCTGCAGGCCGACTGGACCTAATCGGCCCACAGCAGGCCGATCGGCTAGCAGCAGGCCGACTGCAGGCCCGGCTGGCACGCGGCGGCCTCTGGTTGGTCGGGCCACGTCGCGAGGGGGAGGGAGTGGGCTGTCGGCGTGAGTGCGCCCCTGTCGGCCTACCGCGGGCCAATCGGCCAGCTACTGGCCGACAGGGTGCTGCCACCTCGCGCAGCTGGCCGGCCCGTGCCTTATCCTCCCCTTCCTCCCTTCTTCTTCTCCCCTTCCTCCCTTCTTCTTCTCCCCTTCCTCCCTTCTTCTTCTGTTCTTTTGTGTTCTTACCTTCTCCTCTCTCTACACAAAAATGCCACCAATTTATACACCTAAATGAGCAAGTTTTTCGCGATTTTGGCACCGTGAATGGATTCAACTCAGTTAGGGCAGCCAAAAGAGGTCTCGATCTACTGATGGGGTAGCTCGTGGTGGTCGTGGTGAGCATTTTGGTGGAGGTGGTGGTGGTGAAGTTGGGGCAGTGTGGTGGTGGTGAAGTTGGGGCAGTGTGGTGGAGGTGAAGTTGTTGTTCGTCGTTCTTCGTTGGAGGCGGAGCACCGGCAATTTGGTGGCCGCCGTTCGTCGTTCTTCATTCGCACGCACGCTTCAAGGGTATATTTCAGCCCACATTTTATTTTTCGTAGGTGCTCCGGTAGTATTTGTTAATATGTTTCGATGTGAAATAAATTAGGTGTGCGATTATTGTTATTTGCCCCGGTAGTATACGTAAATATATTTAGATGTCAACTAATTAGTTGTGTAAAAATGTGTAGTTGCTCCGGTAATAATCCGTACTATATGTGGATGTCAAGTATTTAGGAGTGTCAGTATTTGTAGTAGTTCCGAAAAAAGGTCCGTAATATAGGCAGTCCAGTCAAATATATTAATCTGTCAATATTTGTAGTTGCTACGGCAAATATTCGTAATATACTTGTAGGTGTGTGAATTGTATTAGTTGCTCCGTTAATATTCTGTAATATATAGCTAGGTAATATATAGACATGTCTAATATTTGTTAGTGGGGATATTAAGTTGTTGCTTAATACTTGTATTTCGTTGTTGAAAAAAAATAGGTGAGTCGAGATGTCCGATGTAGTGAAGTTCAGATTTTACTACGGTCCTGGTACTGTCCAAACAACTGAGTTGGGAGCAGATCTGAGTGAATTTACTCACATAGAGGTGGCAATGAGCGCACCACAAACATGGTCTGTCAGTCAGTTGAAAGAATGGATTGCGGCAAGTTTAGGTCTTGATACTGAAACACACACCGTCGGTGTTCATGCATTGTGGACACGGTCAAGTTCAAAAATTTACTTTTATTTGAGGCCAATAGAGGGAGACTCCGATTGGGTGCGGTGGTTACAAGGTTGTGAACGAAGGGGATGCAATCCTGTTGCTTTAGTGCTTCCCGTCGTGAAGGAGGTCACTGCACATGAAGGCGAGGGTGGCTACGAAGGACAGAGCAGTCAGGTAGAAGGAGGAAATGCTTATGGTTACGAACAAGGACAGAGCAGTCAGGTAGAAGGAGGAAATGCTTATGGTTATGAACCAGGGCAGAGTAGTCAGGTAGAAGGAGGAAATGCCGATGGTGATTACAATGGCGAGGTGGACGCTGACGAGGTAGATGGGCACATGCAGAACCAGATGGAAGAAGAAGACACCGATGTTGAAAGGGGTCATGCCGATGATTCTGACGAGTCAGATGAAGAAGAAAATGCAGAGGAGGTCCCGAATCCTGCATGGTGGAATCATGACTTATCATCTGCAATGACCGTGAATGATGGACATGATTCAGCCTGGCAATATCACCAGAACAATATTGCGACGGGTGCTATGTATCCGAACAAGCAAGCCCTGAAGGATGCAATAATTAATTGGGCAATGTCCACGCAAAGGGTTTTCACAGCTCAGGTGTCCAGTCAGAAATTCCTGACAATGGTATGCAAGAACGCAGATTGTCCCGCCAGGGTGCACGGCTTTCTCCCTAAGTATGGCACAAGTTGGGTGATAAGTGACTTAGTTAATCACACTTGTCTTATTCCCTGCATCCCTCAAGATCATGCCAACCTTTCATCCACGCTTATTGCTCGATTGTTTTACGATGAGATAGTGCAGGGCAAAGCTATGGAAGTGAAGGCAGTCCAGACAAAAGTCTTCGCCAGGTTCAAGTACAGAATTTCTTATGGCAAGGCTTGGAGGGCTAAGCATGCGGCGCTTGAGAGGAGATTTGGTTCTTATTTTGATGCATATGACTCTGTTGTCCACCTCCTCCACACCCTGCAGCAGCGGAATCCAGGCACCTATATCGATATCCAAGACATGTTCATGCCAGAGTTCCCAACTGTGAGGGTGTTGCATCGTCTCTTCTTCTCTTTCGGTGTATGCATCGAAGCTTTCAGGCATTGCCGACCGGTGATATGTGTTGACGGTACTTTTCTCACAGGCAAGTACAAGGGTCAGATCCTGACAGCCATAGGTCAAGACGGCCAAAATCAAGTCGTCCCACTGGCATTTGCTTTTGTGGAGAGTGAGAACATTGAAAGTTGGACATGGTTCTTCAGGCAGTTGAAAATATCAGTTGTGAAGGAGAAGCCCAATGTGTGCATCCTTCATGACAGGCATGCAGGTATACTCAGTGCGATAAGGACACTGACAAACCCAGGCCCTGAGGAACAAGTTCCATGGCAGGACTTGCAGAGCCGTTGGTGCATGCGCCATCTGGGGGCTAATTTCTTCTCGCAGTTTAGAAATAAGAACCTGATGAATCTGTTCAAAAAACTCTGCAAGCAGAACCAGTTATGGAAGTACAATTTGATACGCGACAGACTTAATGTGTGCACGCAGAGACACGTGAGGGACAGGAAAGCTGCAAGAGATGCAGCGGTGAGGGCACATGTTGAAGCAGTAGCTGCACAGTTGGCAACAGGAACAGCGGCCGTGGAGGAGGAGCCTGTTGGGCTATGTGACCTGCCAGGCTTTGACCCACCTGGTACTAGGAGAAGGCTCGGGAGGTCGATTAAAACCTTCGAGCAGTGGATAGAGCATGAGCCTCTGGAGAGGTGGTCTTTGCTACATGACACACATGGAGCAAGGTACGGTGTCATGACAACGAACCTCGCGGAAACATACAACTTTGTCCTCAGAGGAAACCGGGCATTGCCACTTACAGCCATCGTTGAGGGTATTTTCTATGGCACCGTCAAGTATTTCAGAGACAGACGTCAAAAAGCAGAGCAGCATATCTTGAACAACCCAAATACACGGTACTGTGAAAGAGTCACGAAGTACATGGACAACAAGATGCAAAAAGCTAGGTCACACACTGTAGTCGCCATCGGTAATCAAGAAAGAAGGTTTGAGGTCCGCTTAGCCAACAACAAATTCGGATGTGCAAATGAGTTGAGGACGCATGAGGTGAAAATTGGCAATGAAGCCTGGCCAACGTGTGAGTGCACATGCAATAAACCGAAATTGCTTCACCTACCTTGCTCACATGTACTTGCTGCTTGCGGCCAGCTTGGAATGGACGCAATATCGTTTGTGTCTCCATTTTTTCTGAAAGAGTCTGTCCTCAATACCTGGACAGGTGAGCTGATGGGTTTTCGATCAATGGATAATTTCAACAGCGTCAACCCCGCCGAAAGGCGTTACATTCCAAACCCAGAGCATATGCGTACAAGTAGAGGCAGACGGCAGTGTCAGCGCATCCGAAATGATATGGATGAATCTGAAGCAGGAGGTCCGACTAGGCAATGCATTCTATGCAATGAATTTGGCCATAGGGACACTAATTGTCCCACTTTCGTCATTGGGCGTGGACGAGGCAACCGGGGAAGAAGAGGAGGTAGAGGCAGTAGAGGAGTAAGGGCGAGAGGAAGAAGCTAAGCTAGCAGTAGTATGTTCTGAATTTGTATTAAGTGTGGCACTATGTTCTGAATTTGTATTAAGTGTGGCACTATGTTCTGAATTTGTATTAAGTGTGGCACTATGTTCTGAATTTGTATTAAGTGTGGCACTATGTTCTGATTTTTAAGTGGCACTATGTTCTGAATTTTATAAGTGTGACACTATGTTCTGAATTTTGTATGTGCAGGAATGTCGGGATTGTGGTTGCTGAATGGGGACATTGATAGGGGTCATCGTGCTGCGATATGGTATGAGCGCAAGCTTGAGCCTCTGGTCACTCGCACTCCTAAGGAAAACTGGAAGATACACTCAGGATGGCTTCAGCGGTACGTGCTTTATTAATTTGCACACTGACATGCATATTAATGGTTGAAATGGGAGACACTAACTGAAAAGTTCTCTGATGAAGGTTGAAATGGGCCGGCCTTTTACCTTTCGTGCGTCTGGTTGAGTCTATCCCGGGTGAGAAACGCCTCGCCATCGATGGGTCTTTGCTGAGCTGCTTAGTGGACCGTTGGAGGCCAGAGACCCACACGTTTCACTTCAGATGGGGAGAGATGGCTCCTACTCTGGAGGATGTGTCACTTTTGCTCGGACTACCGTTGGCAGGTCATGCCGTAGGACCGTTGGACGCACCGGCTGGTTGGGAGCGAGCTCTTACACAACGTTTTCATGGTGTTTTTCCGGATGCTCCGGATCCGGTATGGGAGCATCACGGACCTAAGTATGAGTGGTTGCTAAATTTCCGGGTAATTTCCCCTACCTATTATCTTCAATTATCGTGCATACAGTTTTACAGAAAATAATTGCGGCTTACTAATACTTTCTCTTCGCTTAATGCAGATCCAGAACTTCCGGGCGCCGTTGACTGCGGAACAGATCACTCGGAGCCTGGAGGCCTACTTACTGTGGCTTTTCGGCAAGGTGATGTTCACGGAGAACCATGTCACCACTATTAGCGCCCTCTACATCCCTATGGCACTCGAGATAGCGAGCGCTCAGACGGCGGATCAGATCAGACAGAGGAGTTGGGGTTCGGCGGTCTTAGCGGCTACATACCGAGGTATGTGCAATGGTTGCCAGCTTACATCGAGAAAGCCAGCCCTTCTTGGATGCCCTCTATTCCTACAGTTGTGGTCGTGGGAGAGGTTCTCTATAGGGCGACCAGATGTACGTGTTCATGAGCCTATAGACGCCATGTTTGATGTTGACGGCATCGACATGCCTACTTTCGGTCTGTGTTGGACACGTCGCGAGGTATGGCGCACCGTGTTGTAGTTTAATGCAACTTTTTTCTGCACAAGAGATAGTTCGATGCTAGCAGCTACTAACTTTTCTTCTCTGCAGAGACGCTTTGCTAGTGATCAGACCAGGAAGGCATACACAGCATTGCACGAGCAGTTCGATGCGTACACCGGGGTCATCTGGCAGCCCTACACGAAAGCAGCCATACAAGCGAGATACCCTGGTGGTATGTCTGTGCTATGCACAAGGGACCGAGATTACTGGATGACAAAATCTAAGATCATCTTCGATGTCTTCGTCGAGGAGATGGCACAACAGAGGGTTATGAGGCAATTTGGTCTTCTGCAGTTGGAGCTACCTCCCCCTATAGAGAACCCGGTGCCAGCACACATCCACAGGTATTAACCAGTTTTTCAATGTTGCATTATCTTTCATAGTACTCCATTCGAAGCTTTAGGTAATTGTTGAACACACACCACAATTTTAGGATGACAAGGAAGGGCATGACCAGGACTAGTGCTGACTGGCTAGTTAGACTAGAGCCGTATGTTATAGAATGGGAGACAGCAAACACAAATCTATGACACGAGAATCACAATTTCGATCTCGATGAATTCAATCTCTATTTGCGGCGCTACATGACCGGAACACGGTTACGCATTGTTGAGTACTCCCACCCAGAGGAGATACCGGATCCTACTCCGTCGGATATGTACCCGAGCTATGATACTTCGGGCTCTAGGCAGTACGCGGTAAGATATATTTTCTTCACGTAATGTTGTCACATACTTTGACGTGCAAGAGACAGACATTATTAATCGTCATGGAAATTTGCAGGCTACCTTGACACGCGAACTCTACGACGACGTGACCACCTTTGGACGATCACTATCGTCTGGACCTCTTCTTTAGCATCGTCCAGTGCTACAGCCCTTCTTCGAAAGAATTCAGAATAAGATACGGACTGTGTACGAGGCTATCACGTGCACCCGGAGAACCGATGTTGTTCAGCACCAGCAGGAGCAGCCGCGTCACTCCATGCACCGACATCAACCACGTCCACGTCTAGCACATCAGCCGACAACCAGGCCACCCCGTCCTGACCAACCTGGCAGTTCTACGTGGCACCCGCGGCACTATGGTCCCACGTCGAGCTTCGTGTTTTCTCCACAGCCACAGCAACACGGTCCCTCGTCCAGCTTCGTGTTATCTCCACAGCCACAGCAGCACGGTCCCTCGTCCAGTTTCGTGTTTGATCCAGAGCAGACGTCACAGCCAGCAGGTATGTGTCTTCATATTTATTGTTTTCAATATTAATTGACGCGACCTCATTCTTCATGATGAAACGTTCCATCGCATAGGAGCCTATGGATATCAGGCGTCTATGTCGGCATCACATGGTACGTGGGGGAGTGATCAACATCCCGAGGACAACATACAGGCTCAGATGTCGCAGCACACCCAGTGGATGAACATGTTTTTGACTCCTCCACCAGGCCCCACACATGATACACAGCATGACCAGGGAGAGTCTGAGATTCCTCCTCGTCACATTAGGGCACCCGACAGGTTGGGATGGTCGCCGCTTCCAGATCCGCCTCCCCGCCAGGCCAGACGTCGTCACTGACGCTTCTATCTATCAGTAGAGACATTACCATCTATTTCTGTGTGAGACTTATGTCTATTCTATGTATGAGACAAATGACTATGTACTTATGTACGAGACATATGCCTACTCTATTTTAGTACTCTGTTATCCGAACTACAAGATCATATTTAGATAGAACATAATATTCATACAACGAGACATTACAAACAACTAGATAGAAGTACATCTAAATTAAATGGTACGTAACTGAACTCACAACATACAGCATAAAAACTACATGAAGTCATAATCGTCATCCTCGATCGATGCAGAACTCTTGCCCTTCGACGATGAAGAACTCTTGCCCTTCGACGATGCAGAAACCATGCCCTTCGATGATGAAGAACCCTTTCCCGCCACCCGTTTCCGCCACCCGTTTCCCGCCACCCATTTCCCGCCAACCATTTCCCGCCAACCCTTCCCCGCCATACCGCAGTCGTTCTTTCCCGCCATTTTCTCCTCTCTACCTATAAACCCCCTTCAGACGGAGGTGGATAAGCATTGCAGTGTGGTGGTGGTGAAGTTGGGGCAGTGTGGTGGGAGGTGAAGCTGTTGTTCGTCGTTCTTCGTTGGACGCGGAGCACCGGCAGTTTGGTGGCCGCCGTTCGTCGTTCTTCGTTCGCACGCACGCTTCAAAGGTATATTTCAGCCCACATTTTATTTTTCGTAGGTGCTCTGGTAGTATGGCTAAGGGGTAGGTTAGGTACTCAATGCGATTTGTGTGTTGCAGGTGGCTAAGGGTACTCAGTGGGTGCTTAGCCCTATTGTTCATGTCCAAGGCTTTTCTCCAAGTGTTGTGCAAGTTAGTGAAGTGGACCTCACTTTTGATTGGTTGAAGACTAAATTCATGTTGAAGCAAGGGTTGAAGGAAGACGATTTAGTGTACTACGTCAGCAGGAAGCAGTCAGATGGCCCTGGGAAAAGAAAATTGATTGACATAACTGATGATGGCAAGATTGAAGAAATGCTGAGCGAATGGGAATGGAAAAGGGTTGTTGAGTTGCATTGCTACAGGAAACCGAGTTATATGTGATGAATTTGTCATTCGAGATCCGCCTCTCCACCAGGCCAGACGTCGTCACTGACGCTTCTATCTATCAGTAGAGACATTACCATCTATTTCTGTGTGAGACTTATGTCTATTCTATGTATGAGACAAATGACTATGTTTTTATGTACGAGACATATGCCTACTCTATTTTAGTACTCTGTTATCCGAACTACAAGATTATATTTAGATAGAACATAATATTCATACAACGAGACATTACAAACAACTAGATAGAACTACATCTAAATTAAATGGTACGTAACTGAACTCACAACATACAACATAAAAACTACATGAAGTCATCATCGTCATCCTCGATCGATGCAGAACTCTTGCCCTTCGACGATGAAGAACTCTTGCCCTTCGACGATGCAGAAACCTTGCCCTTCGATGATGAAGAACTCTTGCCCTTCGACGATGCAGAACCCGGAAGCGGCGGCATGAAGATATCATCTTCGTTCTCGCTCTCCTCAGTCCATAAACATGGATTATTTGCTGCAATCCTTCTGAAAGTTTCACTCTTCGGCACCACTACCTTCTTCCAACTGTCATGCAACCTAAGAAGTTCTTTACGTACCTCCTCATAGGTCCTTTCAGGCCACCCAGACCTACGTAATTGGTGAGCCAACTCATTCATTATGGTGTCACTACCGGTGAGTTCGTCCCATGGAACTATCCTATTATCCATCCTGAAATCGGTAGCTAGCCTCAGAAGAGTCCTGCTCATCCCAGGGTGAAAACTACGATCGAAAGGATAATGGGACATCTCAACTACACTACACTGCAATGCTTATCCACCTTTGTCTGAAGAGGGTTTTATAGGTAGAGAGGAGAAAATGGCGGGAAAGAACGACTGCGGTATGGCGGGAAATAGTTGGCGCGAACATATGGCGGGAAAGGGTTGGCGGGAAATGGGTGGCGGGAAATAGTTGGCGCGAACATATGGCGGGAAAGGGTTGTGCGGAATACGTCATAGTTTTACAAAAAAAAAAGGGATCATTCGGAAAAAAAATGGTGGCATGCACCAGTCGGCCCACAGCAGGCCAACTGAGCCTAGTCGGCCCACTGCAGGCCTATCGGCCAACTGCAGGCCGACTGGACCCTGTCGGCCAACTGCAGGCCGACTGGACTTGATTTGGTGGCCGACAGCCCAATCGGCCAGCAGCAAGCAGATGGGCCACCAGTCGGCCTGCTGTGCGCCGATTAGGTCCAGTCGGCCTGCAGCGGGCCGACGGTGTATTATTTTTGAAAATAATATTTTTGGCGTAATATTTCTGTAATTTAATAAAAAATGTATTATTTAAAAAAATTTAGCTTGAAAAGTAGTAGTTTTTTTCGTTAAATAGTCCATATCGGACACATATACCTAATGTAGACCAGTCACATGGAGCACCACGAACAAGGGCGGAATGCATCGAGCAAAATTGGAGTCCTCAGATAAGCTGTTGCAGACTCAATTGCAGGCCACGTGGAGCACTCCAGACCCTCGCACTGAGCTAGGGACATCCGATCACTAGAGAGTGCCGCTGGGAACACCCAGGAAGACAGTCTGGGGGGTCACGCGGGCACGCGGCCAAGAGCGAAATAACCGATGCATGAACGACCACGTTACTTAGCCTGCAAATTGCGTCTTACATGGACCAGGAACATGCGTCGTCGTCACCGCCAGGAAATGGAACCAGGAATATTCAACTCCGCCGTGAATCATGGAATGGGAAGTCTTCACCGCAGATCACCGCCGCGCTGCCCTCACAGCCGCTGCGGCATGGTCACCGCCGGGATGTGTCGCGGACTCGTGGCCGAGATCAAAGGTCTGTCATGCTTGAAAGAAAACGGATTAAGTTTTAACCATATGCTCCTAATTTTTACACCTAAAATGCTCCTATGCTTTCGGGGAGCTCAAATAAAATATGACACTTACCCTATGCTCCCTCCATATCATGACCAAGTGCGGTCGCGGGAGGTCCAAAGACAATAGTAGGCCGAGCATGATGCCCACTTGACACACACATGACTCGGATGAGCGTGACGGCGCATCTGGGACGTAAAAAAGATCAAGCTGAGACAACGACTTACACGTCCATTATTCATGTACTACATGTTTTTCCCTGTACAAAAGCACGAGTATTTGCTAGCAAGCTAGCATCAAACTGATCTCTCCAAGATCATGCGTATCGTCGACTCGTCGCGATCGGACAGGTTATTGCTGGCCTAACGCTATCTCATCGCCTGACCCTGTCTGCGCATAGTCATGAGGCAGGCAGCACAGATACCTTGTCGAGTCGACCCTGACCGCTGAGCCGCTCCACGTACATATATTCGTCCACCCACTCGCGGAAAAGAAGGGGAAAATGGGTACAAAGGCAACGTGTTGGTTCGCGGACCAGAAAGGATGAGCGCGACGGGAGGTGGCCGAAAAGCGGCAGTGGATTGTTGCATCATGCATGATTAATCACACGGTAATTGCAGCGCTAAGTTAAGTAGAAAGGACAAAACGCAGTTATACACGTATGCATGGTAAAAAATGTTAAACCCACCTGAAAGTAGCTTACGGGGAAATTAAGCACGTACGCGTCCACATCCCCACCGACCTCTCCCCATGATTTTTCACCGTGACCTTTTGTGAATTTTTTATATTTAAAAAAAAGTTGCGGTCTATTCATCTGTCAAGGCAGTAAAAAAACATCACAAGTAATTTAACCATATAAGGATAGTATAAGTAGAAAGGACAAAACGCAGTTAAAGCAAGATTGTACACGTATGCACGGTAAAACATGTTAAACCCACCTGAAAGTAGCTTACTGCAGAATTAAGCACGTACGTGTCACATCCCCCACCAACCTCCCCACGATTTTCAGCGTGGCCTCTTGTGTATTTCTTTATTTTTTCAAAAAATCTTCTTCTTGTTCGAGAAAACTCAACTGTCGAAGTAGTACAAAGAACACGAGAAGTAAAAAAAAATACATTCAGGTCCATAGACCACCAAGCAACGACTACAAGCACTGGAGTGAGATGAAGGCGCGATGTCGTCTCTTCGCCCCTCCCTCATCGGAGCTGGGCAAACCTTGTCATATAATAGACAGTCGAGAAGTCGTCGTGCTAAGGCCCCATAGGACCAGCGCACAACCGCCACCGATGAAGAGAAGGGTAGATTGATCATTCTGTAGACACACGAACACAGACGAACGAAAACATGATCCACGTGGATCCACCGAAGATAAACGCCGGCCGAATCCCACGAGATCCGCCAGAGACAAGCCTCCACACGCCCTTCGACGATGCTAGAAACACCACTGGAACGGGGGCTAGGCTGGGAGAACACTATTCCATCTTCAGAGAGCTGCCGGGCACAAACTCTAACAAAACTCAAAAAAGCATGAAAAATGACTTAAACCCTATATGACCAGCGCATCAGAACAACAACCGCCGCCGATGAAGAGTAGCGTATATCGAAAGGATCCAACCTGACGAACACATGAACGTGGACGAACTATGACCAGATTCGAGAAAATCCACCAAAGGACAAATCCGCTGAAGACACATCTCCACACGCCCACCGGCGATGCTAGACACACCACCGGGACGGGGGCTAGGCGGGGAGAACCTTATTCCATTTTTAGGGAGCCGCCAACGTCTCGTTTTCCTGAGCAGGACGCAAACCCTAACAAAACTGGAAGGAACAACTAAAAATATAGCTCTCCCACCGGCAAGGGCCATGATCCACCTCACCGCCATGACCCTAAGGCCACCGAAGACGAGGTGCATCGGCGACACGAGGACACGATTCGTGAAGTAATTGGATCCCACACGAGGACACGGTAAATTTTAAGTGTCAATGATAAAACTTACGGGTTTTGCATCTAAAACTGCCAAGTTTCAGAGATATAATTTTAAGCAATTTTTTTGGTCGGACAGGGACACAAAATAATTGATTTTTACCGCCCGCTCGTACTAAGTTTCAACATTAAAACTTAACATGTTTTTTCTTCTAAAAGTGGTCAAATTGTATTTAAAATGAATCTTATTTGAAAGCACTGACCATGAGAAACACGAGTATAAAAACAGAACTTAATTTGGATTTTTTGTTTAAAAGATATAAACTTTGAAAATCGGGAGCCAAAATAAAAAGGCGGCACCAGGGACTTGCGTGCCCCCGCACTTGGGTGCCCTAAATCCTTGTTCGGTGACCATAGAGAAAAGTAAAGCCCTTAATCCTCATTCGGTGACCATAGAGAAAAGTAAAGCTTATACGAGGACGACGTTTAGGTGCCCAAATGCAGTTGCTCCTTGTGAACAGTAAAATTAAAAAAAAAGTAAAATAATTCAAAACATCCTTTTTTTTTGCCTCCAGGACCGGAAGAATTGAACCCTCTTTGGGAGATTAAGTTGGCCTTGAAGATTCATATCTTCCTATGGCGGTTAATCCATGGCCGTTAATGCTCGGGAGTTCAAGTTCTAAAATGTAATGGTCCAGTGATGGTTGATGTCTATTGTGTGAGGTCGACGAGGACTCCAACCACATTTTCTTCACATGTCCCTCAGCTCGGTGTTTTTGGAGCTGCCTTCGTGAGGTGGTGGGTGGCAGGTGGTGACATTGTAACCTTCCAAACATGTTTCTGGAGGTTCAAACCCATCACACTTCCATACGGCCAGCTCTATGGTAGTAGTTGGGGTGCTTACCTTTTTTCGATAAAGAGTTGGGGTGCTTACCTGGACTGTATGGAATATTCATAATAAACTTGTGATTGAACATGTGATCACTCGTCTGGCTACTGATGCTATTTGCAAAATATGCGGATTTTTGCAGCTATGGAAGCCACTTAGAAAGCGGCATGCTCGAGACGATATCGACCAGATCACCACGGACCTTCGCTCCATCGTTGCGCGTCTTGCACCACCGCTTCCTCCGCCTCCACCCGAGCCGGATTAGTTGCTTAGTTTTTATTCAGGGCTGTGTTATGCTGAGCCCCTAGCAAGACTTTGTTTGCTTGTCTTATTTTCTCGCAACTTGAACTCCCCATATGTCGTACGAACCTTCTTGTTGGATGTTGCGTTATAATCCAGGGGGGGGGGGGGGGGACTCGTTTTCATCAAACTAGGTGCTTGCAATTTTTTGTACGAGATGACCTTGGTAGAAAGAAAAACAAAATCAGATCTGGAAATTTTTTCACACCACCGGACAATTTGAAGCTTAGTTTTTTTTTGTAGCGAGCTCCTCTGATCTCATCTAAGCACGGAATTTTGCAAGCATGTAGTAGAAGAGTTGAGCGTCTTTGATGTACAAAAATTTCAGATCCTTTTGATATTTTTGCTATTTTATTTGAATTTACTATTCACCGGGAACGTATGACCCACGGATTTGATATTTTTGCTATTTTATTTGAATTTACTATTCATCGGGGACGTATGACCCAGGGATCAGCTAGTACTACTATGAATTGCCGAGCTTATATTTACTTATTCACAATAGCTACATGTAAGTTGACTGAATTTACAATTTGAGTAAGTCAGATTTTGTAAAAGCATGAACGGTTGAAGGAGGAAGCAAGTTGGAGGAAGAAGAAAGAAGGTCGACCGTTGAATCTTTAATCTATTGGCTCAGAAAATCGACTTACCCCAAAATAAATTTTCAGGCGACTTACATATAGCCTGTCCCTTACTTATTAAGTGGACATATTGTCTCTCCGTGCTAATGACTTGCGTGCAGTAATAATCCTAGGATTAACTTGAGACGAGTCGGAATAGTACCAAGCCGTAAGAATAAATTACGAAACTACTCCCTCTGTTATTAAATATTTGTCTTTGTAGAGATTTCAAACGGACTACCACATACGGATGTATATAAATATATTTTAAAGTGTAGATTCACTCATTTTGCTTCGTATGTAGTCACTTGTTGAAATATCTAGAAAGACAAATATTTAGGAATGAGGGAGTACTTTATGCAGCGTGACATGCCGGGGCAGTCGGACCCGGACCGGCGATTACGCAGACCAAATCTTGTTCACTATATAATGCGGCGCCCTCTTGATCGATCAGCAACGAATCATCCAAGATAGCAGCAGCTAATCCCGCATCTCGATCTTTCGCGACGTCCACTTACCATACGTACGTCCGGGGATCGATCGATGGTGAGAGATCAGAAGGCGATGGCGTCGCCGCCGGCCGCGCTCCCGGAGGACATCGCGCTGGAGATCCTCGCGCGCGTGCCGGACGCGGCGGGCCTCTTCCGCTGCGCCGCGGCGTGCAGGCGCTGGAGGACGCTGGTGGCCGACCCGTCCTTCCTCCGCCGCCGCTGGCCGGACGGCGCGCGCCACCCCTCCTCGCTCCTCGGCTTCTTCGGCCAGGAGTGGTGCCGCCGCCCCGGCGGAGAGGATCGCGGGGACGTCCCTGATTCGCCGGGCTTCGTCCGCGCGCCGGGGTCGGTCCTCGGGTCCGAACACCCCTTCCTGGGCTCCTTCGTGCCCGGCGCCGCCGGCATCTTCGACCGCGCGGTGCCGCTCGCCTCGCATCGCGGCCTCCTCCTCGTGCGCTTCGTCCCAGCCGGCGGCGCGGGCGCGGACCCGAGCGCCGACGTGGACCGCCTGGCCGTGTGCAACCTGCACTCCGGCGCATGCGACGTGCTCCCCCCGCTCGAGCGCGGCTGGTTCTTCGACTACGTGGACGCGAGCGCGTACGCCGTCGTGAGCCAGGGGCCGGCGTCCTTCAAGGTGCTGATCGTCGGCTACAACAACGAGGGCAGCCAGCAGTACGACATCCGGACGTTCTCGTCCGGCGGCGAGCCGAGCTGGAGCGCGCCGAGCAAGCTCTTCAACCCGATAGAGCACGGCATCTTCGGGCCGTTGAAGCAGCGCGGCGCCGTGGTGCGCCACGGGACGGTGCACTGGCTCATCTGGGACCTCGTCGACTTTCACGCCATCGACGTGGACGCCATGACCGGCCGCGTGTCCCTGCAGAAGCTCCCGGCCCCGAGACCGCGCGACATGGAATACCACCTCTACGACACGCCACGCCTGAGCGTCGCGGCCGACGAGACGGCCCTGTCGTCGCTCTGCCTGTTCAGGGAGCCCCTCCGAGTAGAGACCTGGACGAGGGGGGACGTCTGCGAGGAGGGCGATGGGCATTGCGGGCGAGACTGGTGCCGTGCTAGGGTGGTGGAGCTGCGACCACCCGAGCAGAAGCAAATCGACACGCCGGTGTGCATGTGCTTGGGGGAGAGGAGCGGCACGTTGCTCATCAAGGACCTTCACCGGTGCATGTACATCGCGGATCTGGAAAGTGGCGCCATGGAGGAGACGACCGACAAGCAGTTTTGCCGTGGTCTCGACGGCTGCAAGACGGCGTTCCCAGTGGAGATCGACTGGCCTGCCTTCTTCAAGTGTCGCCTTGGTGGAAAGTCAGGTGTTTAATTTGGCGACAAGCGCGGCAAACTTTGAAGCTTATGATAATAATGCTTCTGGCTTCTTTGACAAAACATGATTCTATTTTTGAGCCAATTGTCCAATCTATACTTCATTTGCATATTTTGTGTTCTTGAGAATTAGGACTTCTTTTTGCGGAGCTCGAAAACTAGGACTTCGAAATAAGACAGCTCTAGAACCTATTTTGACAAGTTTTGAAATTTGAATTCTGAATCATGGTGAGACAAAGATAAAATATGCAGACATGTTATAAATTGGACAATCAGTCAGAAAGATAAAACATATTCAAGCTTGGAGATCACGTGAAAAAAGTAGGGGCAGATGAAGCATTGCATATCTTGGTGGGTGGAGCACATGCTCCTTGTCTCCCCACTTTTGGTAACAATAAAACATGAAGCTGTTGTTCTCTTCCTCTATGATCACTTGCTCCATTTTCTTGCTGATGAGGTCAAGAGTGAATATTCTACCACACTTCTTTTGCCCCACGAGTACTACACATGTGCTCTCTGCAAAGGACAAGATTTCAATTCCCTCGACTTGCTGGGGCATCAGCTCGGACCGCACCCATCTTTCCATACCCTCACAACTATGATCATTGTCTTGTTCTTGCTTGGTCCAAAGTTCAAGGATATTTTTTCTCTCTGATATGAAGAAATGAAAGCTTTTCTTTCTCAAGGATGCATGGGAAGGGGGGGGGGGGGGGGGGGGGGGGCAAGCCACGTTTGATTTTAATTGGGATCTTGGCTAAGGTAACATTTGTCGTGTCAGCAGTTATGTTGAGCGTGTAGAAGTTTGTATTGTCTCTGTACAACCAATGCACAATGTCACCGTTCACCACGCCGGCACGCGGCCCAGACCCGGTGAGGCCACAAGTTTGGAAGCACTTGATAGACGAACTCCAACTGCACAGGGCGGAGGAGTAAGAGAATACGTACTCTAGCTTGTCATGGTAGCATCGAGTGGTGAGGGATGACCGGTGGCATGGTGGTCTGCTCCCGTGACAAGGGCATAGCCGATCATATAATACCCGACATCAAGGGCGTCCAGGTCCTGTGGAGGCGGTGGGAGGAGACGCGTGCTCCGCTGGCCGATCAGGGGATGGCACACGACCAGATGGAGCTTCCGCCAGCCATGGGTCGGGCGATGCATCAGGAGAAGGCCGCGATGCGACAGCAGGGGTCTCGCGTAGTTGAAGATTCCATCGTTGTTGGGGATGAACTTGGTGAAGTGAGGCGCTCGCCGCCGGACTGCTGCGCACGAAGCCTGAAGAACTGCGGTGGCAGTCGGATTTCCTTTTCTTCGGCAGCTTCGGTATTTTCACCGGGTGTCGCTTCCGGTGTGCAGAAAGCACCAAGGATGAAGGAGGACCGGTGGCGCGCGTTCTCCGGCGAGATGCCGACTCGCCGGAGGAAGGCCGGGCAGCTGATGAGGCAGAACCAACGCGTGCTGGTGCCCGCGCAGCGGATGAGGTCGAGAATGGCCGGTGCCACGCGCGCGAAGATCTCGCGCAGGAGAGTTAATTGCACAGAAGTACCACAATTCGGGCATCACATGCTGATTGGTACCACGATTGTTAATTTTTGCATGTCAGTACCATGATTGCTCCAGGTTTTTTCAAATAAGGCTACACCGCGTATTTATACGTATTGACGCTCGATCCGACAGATCGGACCCACCCGTCAGGTGCCACGCTGGCCAATCGGCGCGTGCCCGCGCGCTGACTAGGACGAGCCGGTGCGCTGCTGCTCTCCAACCCGGTCCGGTCGCACCAGCTCGCCCCCGCCGCACCTCCTCTCCTCGCTCGCTCGAACCCTAGTCTATGGCGTCGGCGACTCCGGCAGGCGGCGGCGAGGGCGTCCACGGCGGCGGTGAGATGCCGTTCTGGCCTCCTAGCGGAACGGCTGGCGTCGACGGCGATGGCGGCGACGACTCCAGCTCCGCGTACTCGACCGACGACGAGGAGGAGTCGATGTTACTCAGCATGGAGCAGCGGTTGCGGTTGGCGCAGCAGTGGGTGGCGAACCCTAGCAGCAGCCATCAGTTGACGCATGGACTTGGCGGCGTGCTGTAAGTACCCTTGTCCTCCTCCTGCTCTGGTTTATCCAATTGGGGATTTTTAGGGTTTGTTCATCTTCTTGTTTATCCAGTTGGGGATTAGGGTTTGTCCAATTGTAGTGACTAGTATAGGACAATTACAGTAACCTAGTAACTCAGTGTATTGCACTCTCAAATTAGTTCAATTACAGTAACAATTTGGGATTATGACCTTGTCTTTTTCCTTGATTTTGCTATTGTGTTGAAATAGTAAAGTACATTGTTCTGTACTGTAAATATTAGACTTACAGGTTACTTTAGTAGCATTGTTCTGTACTGAAATAGCATCTGTAATAGTAGAGTTAATAGTAAATATTAGACTTACAGGTTACTCTAAATTGTTCTGTACTGTACTGTTGCTCTCCAAATTAAGAGTAATTATAATGAATACATGAAATTTAATTTTTTCTATAGTTTGGATGAAGACATTTGGCAAGTAAGGATCCATTTTGATGCAAGAGAACCATTGGAGATGAAGCTGTGTGGTTCAGATATTACTTATCTAAATTTGGTTGCAGTGATGGAAATCCAAGGATTTAATGCATATGATTGTTTGTATCACATTGAAAATCCATCTTTAGGAGAGAAAGGGCTGGATTTGGTAGACAGTCATGTAGAATTACAGAAGATAAAGAGGAAGATCCAGGACAAATTGGTGCTTGATTTGCTAGTCAGGGCTTGTCCACCCCCGATATTGATTTTGAGTTGTAGCAATGTGAAATGCCAGAGTTGTCCACTGTGGTGTACCAAGAGCCTGTTGTTTTCGATCTGAGTGAGCCTCCTGTCTTAGCTGTTGATCAGCAAGGAGTAGTTTTTGAGAGTCAATGTAGCAACTCTAGCACACCTCATCTTGCTGGTGTTTGCACACAAGAAAGCAAGAATGCAACAGCCAAGTTGAAAGCAGTTTTGGAAGAAGAAGAAGAGGGATATCAAGGATTTGAGGCATATGAGGACAGTGATGCTAATGCCTCTGATGAGGATGCTCAAATTGGAAATGACCATCATTACATGGGTGATGATGAAGATGTAGAGGTGGAAGAGGGAAAGAGACAAAGAGAGCTAGAAGTACAAGAGGAAGAATCATATGATGAGCAATTAGAAGAGGAAGAAATGCTGCATTATGAGGGTGACACTGAAGTTGAGGACCCATTTGAGGTAGAGGAAGATAGGAATTTTGAAGAAGAAGAAGAAACTATAGTTGAACCTGTGAAGAAGAAGCAGAAGCTACCAGTTAGAAGAGGACCAACAACTAGGTCACATCGTAGTAAGCTACCAGAGGTTGAACCTGATTTCAGACCATCATCAGATGAAGAAGAGAAGGGGTTGTTGAGGGAGAGTGATGATGATGGTTTTGAGCCAGCCTCTTTTGTCCTACCAAAGAAAAGGAAGAGTAGGGCAAAGAAAAGGCCTGCTAGGAAGTGGTACAATGAGAAAATGGAGCAACCACATGAGCAACTGTGTATGAAGTTGTGTTTTAGGGATCAACATCAATTCAGAGATGCTTTGTTGAATTTGCACATCACTCAGGCCAGGAATTTTAAGTATCACAGGAATTCAGATCAGAGGATAATTGTTGAGTGTCCAGATAAACAATGCCAGTTCTTTATGGTGGCAGCAGTTATAAAAGGGGAGAAAACCTTTGTAATTAAGAAGATGAGACTAGAGCACACTTGCCCTAGTACCACTGAGACCACCAGGGTTAGTGCTAAGTGGCTAGCACAGAAATATGAGCATCTCTTCAGATCTGATATAACTACTGGTATTCAGACAATAATTGATGCATGCATGGAAAAATATGGTGTAGATGTGCCCAAGTGCATGGCATATAGGGCAAAGAACATAGCTATTGAAGCTGTCTTAGGGGATCACAAGAAGCAATATCCTAGGCTTAAAGACTATGCAGGTGTTGATGGATGCTTCATTAAGCTCACTACAGGAGCTCAACTCCTTGCTGCCACTGGTAGAGATGGCAACAACAACATATATCCACTGGCATTTGGCATAGTTGGACAAGAGGCACACCTAGTTGGTGTTGGTTTCTACACCAACTGAAAATTTGCCTAGGTGGAGAAGTGGGCAAGTTTGGACCTTATACTATAATGTCAGATAGACAAAAGGTATGTGTTTGCACATTTCATTTTCTTTTGCACAAGTGTTAACAGTAGCTAAGAGTTTCATTGGTGCATATTTATTTACCTTGTAGCTTAGACTTGTTAAATTGTTTGTGTCAGGGGTTATTGAATGCAGTGAATGCTGTCTTTCCAAATTGCAACCAAAGATTCTGCCTTAGGCATTTATATGCAAATTTCCAAAATGCTGGGTTTAGGGGTGAAGATCTTAAGAAGTGCATGGATAATGCTAACTATGCCTACAATGAACACAAATTTAATATTGCAATGAATGATCTTAGAGCTGAAAGTGAGGAAGCTTGGGAGTGGCTTACTGCAATACCAAAAAAAAACATGGGCAAGGCATGCATTTGACACAAACTGCAAGACTGACTTGGTAGTGAACAACTTGTCTGAGGTGTTCAACAAGTACATTCTAGTTGTTAGGAGAAAACCTATTAGGACAATGTGTGATGGGATAAAAGATAAGCAGATGGTGAGGTGGCATAGGAACAGAGAGAGTGTAAAGGCAGCAAGATGGGATATAACACCTCATTACAGTGAGAAGCTAGAGGTTGAGAAGGAGAGGGCCAGATATTGCAAGCCAATACATGCAGGGGTCAACTTATGGCAAGTTACAAGTGGGCAGCAAACACATGCTGTCAACCTGGAACTTGAGACTTGTGGATGCAGGAAGTGGGACCTTAGTGGCATACCTTGCAACCATGCCATCTCTGCAAATAAACAAGGCTAAAAGGAAACCAGAGGATTATGTCAGCAAATTCTTCAAGAAAGATTTTTATGCTGCAGCTTATGAACCAATGATCTTTCCTGTGCCTGGTGAGCATGATTGGACAAGGACCCCTGGTCCAGACATAGAACCACCTGCATTCAAAATCAAGAGAGGAAGAAAGAAAGAAAAGAGGATCAAGGGCAAATTTGAAGTACCAAAGCCAAAAGACACTTCAAGAATGGGGACCATAACATGTGGCAATTGTGGTCTCCAAGGGCATAGGTACACAAACTGTCTTAAACAGTTGAAGCCTGAGCTAGCTTTGAGGAAGAATAAGCATGTGGTAATAATTTTTCACCTTGAAATATACAAATCTTTCCTTTATTTCTTGTACATTTCTTTCTAGCATTATTAACTGTTTTCCTTTTCTTTGTAAGGCTACTCCAAGTAACTCACAGCCAAGAGCTGCTGGTCCTTCTACTACAACAACAGCAAGACAGCCAAGAGCTGCTGCCAGAGGAGCTGCCAGAGAAAGAGGAGCTGCTACTTCTACTACACCACCACCATCTGGAAGAGGAAGAGGAAGAGGAGCTGCTACTTCTACTACACCACCACCATCTGGAAGAGGAGCTGGCAGAGGAAGAGGAGCTGGAACAGGTGCTCCAAGGCCATTCAGTGCCCCCAGGCAATATGCTGACATTCCTACTGATGGTACACACACTGGATGGATGTCCTACTTCACTGCTAGCAGAGGAAGAGGAGCCATGTAATTTGAAATGATGTGGTGTTATTTTGGTTGAACTTGATGCTCATGTTGATGTGTTGTTGCCACTTGAGGTGGTTATCTGAATGTGGAACTTGAGGTGGTTATTGTAATGTTGAACTTGAGGTGGTTATCTGAATGTGGAACTTGAGGTGGTTATTGTAATGTTGAACTTGAGGTGGAGTACCAGTATTTGCAAAGCAGTAACACATTTTCAGTTACTTGTTTCAAATCAGTACCAATACTGCTGCTAGTTGTTGCATGTCAGTACCAATATTGGGGCATCACATAACATGCAGTACCACATTTGGGGATTCTGACATGTGGGTCAGGTACCTCTCCTACTATTAAAGTGACAGCACAAGATCTCAGATTTGGGAACGAAACTAGGGTTCGTCCACGCAGTGTCCATTTGGAGCGCAGCAAAGGAGAAGAAGGAGAAATCTCAGCGTGGAGGCGCTGACTGGGGCCGGCGGTGGAGAGAGAGATGTCGTGGTCGTCCAGTGCCGGGTCCGCTCCCGGATTTTTTCGAGCTGCAGGAAGGAGGGGGGAGGAGGCGCGCTCGCTGGTGCGCTACTGCGAGCTCCCAATGGCATACGAGCCTCCAGTGATGTGCCACTGCTCACCTCCGAGGAAGGCGCCAAGATGGATCTCCTGGAGCAGGAAGAACCCTGGTAGGAGGTACTATAGCTGCGTGGATGCTATGGTGAGTGTTGTTTTTTTGCCTAATTTCCTTCCTTTTTCTTCTGTGCAATAGTATGTGAAATGATACATTTTTGGAAATTTGTTTCTGCATCTTAATAGCACGGTGGCTGTGGATTTGTGCAATGGCATGATGATCCATTGCCCACATTCTGGAGTGAGCTCATTGGGGATCTACGTGATGAAGTATGGAGGCTTAAAGGTGCAACTGTTGCTAGATCTGAAGATCAATTTCCAATGCTGACTCCAAGTGAAGATGATGGCACAAGGGAAGCCATGTTTCTGTCTCTGCAAACTCAACTCAGAGAGAAGAATGCAGAGATTGTAGGGATTAGAGCCAAATTTCACATTGTGTTGTTTCTTTTCACTATATTTGTGCTTGGGTTAGTTGCAGGCAAGATATTAAGTTAGTTAGTTGGTTTAGTTGCAGCCAATCTAAATGCAATGTACTGTCTGGTTTAGTTGCTCTAGTTTAAGCCAAGTTGTAATGGATCAGTGAAGTTATCTTCCGATGCAATGAGATTTAGTCAGTCTTGTTCCTCTTTTATTTTGTATGACATGAGTGGTTTGCTGCAACATTGTCATAATGTATCATCATCAACATATCCTTCTACATAATCAGCATATCCATACATAATAAGAAACTGATCACATTAGTTTCTGGAGTTCAACTCATTATAGCCATACATAACCATTGTTCACAATACATAGAGGAGTTCAACTTCAAATGCATAGTTCATCCTTTTCTCACAAAAGGATGAATAGCATAACTACTACATACATACACAACCATAGTTCACCATTAGTACAAGCATACAGTACACAACCTTAGTTCCTAGATGCTAGGTCTTACACAACCATCATTCCCAAAAGGTCAGCAATGCCACTAATCTCATTTTCATCTTCTTCACTTCTCCAAGATGGCCTGAATCCCCCTGAACTTCTCCTTCAACTTTTCATTCTGAAACTCTAACTGCCACTTCTCTTCAATATGCTTTTCATTTCCCTTAAGTAGATCAGCAACCTGAAGCTTCAACTCTAGCTTCTCTTGGGTGAGCTTCTCCTGACACTTTGTTAGCTCTGCATTCTTCAGCTCCAAATTCATACTAGCTTCAGTAAGCACTTGCTTCTCTTTCATTTTGTTCAACTTCAAGTTCTGAATGACTGTTGCTTGAGCTCTTGTCAGGTTGAGGAGCAGCTCATACTTCAGAGTAAGTTTCTGGGTCTCTTCATCTTTCTTTACCATCTCACTTGCCATCTGTGCCTTCATATCATCAATCAATTCTTTTCTTACCTCCTGCTGATATGTAATGGCAGACTGCAGATGTCTGAAATCCACCACCTTATCTTCTTGGAAGTTCATCAGCTCATGCACATCTTGGACTAGCTTGTCATAGTTGGCATCCAGCTTGTTCTTCTCTTCTGTCAGATGGTGGATAGTGAAAGAACTTTCAAGATTGTCATTCACCCTAGCAGTTTTGGCATCTTCAACCATTGCCCATAGCTTCAACAATGCATTCTGCATTGTTGGGGGCCACTGGTGATCAACCCATTCAACAAAGCCACAATTGCTACCTGCCTGCAAAAACAACAACAACACCAACACAGTTCATACAACAAGTAATTACACAAGATAACTGCAGTGGCCAAAAAGAATATCTAAATTTAGCATCAGACCACTACATTTAACAAGAGGAGCAGCCACTTGAGTAGCTAACTGACTAGGTTAGTTATCATTTTTAAGCTACTCTAGTACCACTATTAACCAAAATTACTATGCCATTGTACTCCAGCAAAATATACTCATGCTTGACCTAAATAAGCTACTCTAATGCCACTATGAACCAAAATGTTGACAGCAAGGAGAGTACTCCAACAAACAGAGTTCAATATGGCACCGACAAAGTAAAAAAATCACTATGCCTACAATCCATACCGGCTGTGCACATGCTAAAAACTGCCTGCCTGTGTCTGTTCCTTCAAAGGCAACAAGCCTCTCAGATGCCATGCCGTGCTTCTCACATGGAGACATCACATCCAGCTCAAGCCCCTTGTAATCTGGATCTTCAAGGCTGAAAGGGACCTGCAGAAGCTCGCACAAAGACAATGGGCAAATCAAAACCTACCAAAATCAACCAAATCAAGAAATCCCAAATCTGTAACCCTAACCCTAAACTCACTGTACTGACCTCGTTGAGACCGTCTGTGGAGGAAGAATGCATGTACGGGAGGCTAGACTGGTCGTTGCTGCTTTCGTCCTCCAAAACCATGGCGTCGGCGGGGCGGTGCGGCGGCCGGCAGTCGGGACGCAGGCGGCGGCGACGGAGGAAACGAGTGAGGAGAGGAGGAGGGGAGGGGAATGATGCGGCGGGGGCGAGCTGGTGCGACCGGACCGGGTTGGAGAGCAGCAGCGCACCGGCTCGTCCTAGTCAGCGCGCGGGCACGCGCCGATTGGCCAGCGTGGCACCTGACGGGTGGGCCCGAGCTGTCGGATCGAGCGTCAATACGTATAAATACACGTTTTAGCCTTATTTAAAAAAACCTGAAGCAATCATGGTACTGGCATGCAAAAATTAGCAATCGTGGTACCAATCTGCATGTGATGCCCGAATTGTGGTACTTCTGTGCAATTAACTCCGCGTAGGAGGTCATCCGGGAGCACGCCGACGGCGTCCGCCCCCTGTGCCTTGGCCATCGAGCTCAGCCTCGATGGATCCGTGCTTTGCTTGGATCCGATATGTATGACGCCGCGGGGGCATTGGGCCAGTAGTACAGCAGCCCATTACTCTTAGAAATTTATCAGCCACGGAAATAAACTTAGGGACTGTCTAGGACACATCTAGATGTGACATAAAAGCTGATTTTCACTCTGTTTGTGGTCTATTTTTTTGTCCTAATTTTTTGTTGTTGCTGCATTATATATTTGTGGAAGCTTAGATGTGACATCGTTAAAAAAAATCTAGATATGAATTAGACAAACTGATAAACTTATATCTCAAAAAAAAAAGAAGCCACGGAAATAAACTTCTGAAGGAAATTAAGCAGCACATCACACACCAGTTCTGACGAAAATTAAGCAGCACAGGGAGACACTTCTGAAGAGAATTAAGGACATTATTTTTTCTTGCAGAAATATATGACTTGCATCTCTAGCTCAGTCTTTACAAGGTTTTTTTTTCTATGATCACAAGATTATCTGGTGCTCAGTGGAATCTCATCGAGTACACCACCTACGCTTCTCATCTCCTTCCACCTCCTCCTCTACGTGGAGGTGTGGAAGAAGATGGACAAGCTAATTCACATCCCGGGTGTTGTCGGTCCATTGGTTCTTGTCAGATAGGCTGAATAGACATGTTTCTATGCAGGGGACATGACTGTCGTCGCAAGCATGCCGCCGCCATCACCTTTCCTCACCATCATGGACGATGACCCTGCCTTACCTATCTGTCATGTCTAGGACCGCCGCCTTGTAGTCTAGATCATCTCCACCTAAGCAATCCACATGGGAAGCTCCCAATCGATGCCCCGGTCTTCGTCTCGCCTCATGTCAGGTGCCACTATGAGAGATCCGCCGTCGTCGCTACACCCCAACTCTTCCGCGCAGCTTTGTCACCATCCTTAAGGCGCTTAGATCCACTGGTGTTGTTCTTATCGAGTCGAGCCACACAACTTCGAGCCTATCCCACCGCATGCCACTATTGCATTGTTGGTTGCTGACGACAAGGACGCAACTGACGTGCTCCCCCGCCTCTGCCGACCACGCAGTCATGGACGAGGTGAGCTCGCCATGCTTTCCTTCTCTCGTCTTTCTCCCGCATAACCCCTAGCTTCCTCCCGCCTAGCACAACCGTCTGCGGCCATTGAAGCTCGTCACGAGCTCTGCCTCCAGCCACCCACCAACCTCCACTATTGACCATGATTCGCTCTCGAGTGCCTCTGTCTCCGCACTCTGCTCCTAGCTTGCTCCCGCATGAAGCCATGTGTCACGTCCGTGCTAGCATGCTTACTAACGACTTTGGAGTCTTAGCACGGCGACTTTCCAACGGTCTACTACCACAAGATTTTGCCCGGCTTAGACGAGGGAGGGGTCATCGACTAACTTCACTGCTTGCAGTCATTGCTGTCTATGGACATGGACGCAATTTCTGGTACCCCACCTTTCTTTGTACTACCATGATGTTTGATAAATATATCAAAAGTTTTTCCAAAAAAAAGCCTAATTAGTCACAACATAGGTATACGCTGCTGACATGGCATCACGATGGACGGCCATTACTACGCGACTACAACCTTCTGTAAGGCCAGTACTTCAATTTAAATCAATGTTAATTTGTCGTTTCAGTTTACACTCTTATCCAGCTAGTCACTCTATCAGTCCGGGCAACCACCATCAAGCCTTCATCGCCTTATCCTTTGAGCCTCCAATTTTGGCGAAGGAAGAGCTCTGATCATCCTGAACCCTAAGTCCCCAATCCAACCACAGCACCGCGGTATTACTTAGGGGTGGACCTAGAATGGAAATAATGGGGCACGAATACAAATAAGGAATACTTCTAAAAATATATTTAATAATTTACCAAGTTAGGACGAAGATCTAGCAATGAAAGTACTTACACAATAGAGAGTTCCACCACTAGTATGTTTTCTAGAATGAAATAGCAATTAAAACTAATCACACAATGTCCAACAATGGAACGTATATAGCAACAGTTACTTGAAATCTGTGTAACAAATAATCATTGACAATTTAATTAAAAAAAATCATTGACAATTCTGCTTACTTACATTATGCATCGAATCAAATATCTGCAAGAAACGACCACCAGTGCGAATTAACTGCTTCTTGAAAACCCTATCCCACAATTCGAGAACAGAAACAAAAATATATTAGCAGCATAGTTAAAGCCCTGATGTAGCAGCGCAATCAGGATTTATATACTCACTCCGTCCCGGATTAGTTGTTCTAGATACGTTTTAGTGTTAGATACATCTGTATCTAGAAAAATCTAAGACAAGTAATTTGAGACGGAGGTAATACTTGTTAAGAACTTATCAGGAGTTTATTTTGGCAAAAAAAAGTGGTAAATAATAATGTTTGAGCCATTTCATTTTCCCAAAAAAGAGTTATTACATGAAAAAATGAAGTAGAATTCCGATTTGAAATAGAAAAACGCTGGAATAATCTAAAAAGGTTTTTTTGCGGGGAATAATTTGAAGAGTTACCAAAAGGTCTCATAGCTTTTACCCTTTTCTTAGAAAATGTACAATATCGATAAATAAAAAACTTCATTAGGTTTTTTGTAGGTAATATGATTTTCCTATTTTCCATAATACTTCATGCTTCAATTTAATATGATATTTCTAATATATTGGCCCTTTTTATATTCATTGCTCACTATATAATACTCAAAAATAGTTTCTAGCCTTTCTATTGTTTTCCACTCTAAAACGATGATTGGGCTATATAACGTGCAACTGAAGTGCATGAAAGTGTAAAACAACCGCTGTGATGTTGCACAATGTGTTTGGTACCGAAAGTAAGTGGTACAAATATATGTTCGCGTTTAGACACCAAAACTTAGCTCATGTAATAGAATGATAAAAGATACTGACAAAATAAGAAAACAGTCTTACACCAGACTTTCTCTTCTGGTCAATCCAACATAATCAGCAATTATTCATCCATAAATGGTATAACATGCAGCTGCAGTGCGTGAAAGTGAAAATACCGCCATGATGTTGCACAATGTGTTTGGTACCGAAAGTAAGTGGTATAAATATATGTCCACGTTTAGACACTAAAACATAGCTCACATTATAGAATGGTAAAAGATACTGACAAAATAACAAAGCAGTATTACACCATAATTTCTCTTCTGGTCAATCGAACATAATCAACAATGATTCATCCATAAATATATAATTATATAAAGCATGGGTTCATCTTTCCCATCTTATTGCACTTCATAGTTTCCAACTGATAGGTGAAATAGGTATGACGGCCAATCTATCTCGTAGAGCACATGACTCTGGTTTTTGCACTCTTCGAAACAGTTGTATGAATAAAACATGTCCGTATTGCCGTCTTCATCTATCACTTGCTCCATTTTATTGCTGACGAGGTTAAGAGTGAATATTCTACGATACTCTTTTTGCATCATAAATATCACACAGAAGCTCTCTGCGAAGGACAAGATCTGAGTTCCCTTGACCTCTAGGGGCGCCAGCTCGGAGTGCACCCATCCTTCCTTACCCTGACAACTATGCTCATTGTCTTGTTCTTGCTTGGTCCAAAGTTCAAGGACATCTTTATCTCCGATTACAACAAATGAGAGCTTTCCTTCCTCAAGTATGCATGGGAACGGTGCTGACAAGCCACCATTGACTTGAATAGGGGTCTTGGTTAAGGAGACATGTGTTGCGTCAGCGCTTATGTTGAGGGTGTAGAAGTTTAGATTGTCCTTGTACAACCAATGAACGATGCCACCATTCACCACGCCAGCGCGCGGCCCAAACCTGGTGAGGCCGAAAATTTGGGAGCACTTGATAGGTGCACTCCAACTGTCCATGGCGGAGGAGTACGAGAAGACGTACACCAGTTTGTCATCGTAGCATTCAATGGTGAAGAGCACTTGAAAGACCGGCTGCAGGTGGTCTGTCGCCGTGACAAGGGCATAGCCGGTCATATGATACCCGACGTTCATGGGGTCCAGATCCTGCGGAGGCGGTGGGAGTAGAGTAGTAGACGCGTGCTCCCCTCGCCGATCAGGGGATGGCACATGGCCAGATGGAGCTTCTGCCGGTCATGGGTCAAGCGTTCCACCAGGAGAAGGCCGCGATGCGCCGCCAGGGGCCACGCATAGTTGAAGATTCCATTTTTGTTGGGGATGAACGTGGTGAAGGTGAGGCGGTCGCCACCGGTCTGCTGCGTACGAAGCCTGAAGAATCGCGGTGGCAAACGGGATTTCGTTTTCTTGCCCAGCTTCGGTATTTTCATGGGTGTCGCTTGCGGTATGTAGAAGGCACCAAGGAGGAAGGAGGACCGGTGGCGCGCGTTCTCCAACGAGATGCCGACGCGCCGGAGGAAGGCCGGGCAGCTGATGAGGCGGAACCAGCGCGTGCACGTGCCTGCGCAGCGGACGTGGTCGAGAGCGCCCGGCGCCACGCGCGCGAAGATCTCGCGCATGAGGTCGTCCGGGAGCACGCCGGCGGCGTCCACCGCACGTCTCTTCCTCTTGGCCATCGATCTTCACCACTGTGGCTAGGTCTCGATGGATCTGTGGCTCCACGCGATATCTATAGAAGAAGGAGACGTGCAGAGGCCGGCGCGGGACATTGGGCCGGTAGTTGAGCCCAATAAGCTATTCTGCAGATTATTAGCAAAGTAGAACAACAAATTTGGTGCGCGTCTATACTTGCCTTTTTTCTCTCTTCTCAAAAAAAAAAACTATACTTGCCTTGTCTCAACTCCTAATGTCTCAGTGGTAGTCTCCGCCGGTTAATTTTCGTCCCACCTCCATTGATTTATTTTCGTCCTCCATCCCACCTCACACGTACACACGTTGAACCAGCGATCCCCCCACGCCCGTCGAACCAAAAAAAAGAAATTGCTATCCCAGCGATGCCCCCACGAAGTCCATGGGCAAACCTCACATCGCACAAGAGAAAAAACCTGCGAAAAAACCTACGAAATTAAACCAGCGAAAAAAACCCCAAACGAATCGCACGTACGAGCTATGCCTCTGCCCTCGAGCAACAACCACTCGCACGCACGACTCGTTCGCCGCCGCTCCATCCCTTCGCCGCCTCCCTCGCACATCAGAGCCGCCTCCCTCGCACATCAAAGTCGTCGCCGATGTGCTTCAAGAGACGCAGCCGATCCCGTTGAGGATCCGCCGATCATGTTCACGATCCGGCGAAGATCCCCTTCAGGAGGTGGACGCAGATCCCCTGTCCCGGCGCTGGTGCCATTGAGGACCCACCGCCGATCACGGAGACACAGCCGATCCCGTTGAGGATCCGCCGATCACGTTCATGATCCGGCGAAGATCCCCTTCAGGAGGCGAACGCCGATCCCCTGTCCATAGGAAAACAGAGGTGAGAACAAGATGATATAGATCTTACTTCTGTTGGAAGCAAAATGATAGGCTCACTGTTATTAGCTGTCCCAACATCAAGAACAATGACTGTAAACTCCTTCAAGAAAAACTTCTATGATAACCTTATCATCAATTTCCTGTTAGACATCAGAGATGTCAGATTAAACAATGGCTGTAAACTCATAGCCCCCTTCAAGAAAATTTCTATGATAACCTTATCATCAATTTCCTGTTAGACATCAGAGATGTCAGATTAGGTGACACATTCTTTTCACTTAAGAAAAAATTGGAGTAACTACACTCAACAGCCCTGGTCTGACGCACATGGGGAAGCCACCCCCTTCACAGGCTACAACCTTGGTCGAATTCAGTTGTCTTCTAATACGTCTCCGCCGTATCTACTTTTCCAAACACTTTTGCCCTTGTGTTGGACTCTAACTTGCATGATTTGAATGGAACTAACCCGGATTGACGCTGTTTTCAGCAGACTTTCTATGGTGTTATTTATGTGCAGAAACAAAAGTTCTCGGAATGACCTGAAACTCCACGGAACATATTTTTGGAAAATATAAAAAATACTGGAAGAAGAATCCACGTCAGGGGGCCACACCCTGTCCACGAGGGTGGGGGGCGCGCCCCCTGCCTCGTGGGCCCCCTGACGCTCCACCGACCTCAACTCCAACTGCATATATTCACTTTCGGGGAGAAAAAACTCAAGAAGAAGGATTCATCGCGTTTCACGATACGGAGCCGCCGCCAAGCCCTAAATCCTCTCGGGAGGGCTGATCTGGAGTCCGTTCGGGGCTCCGGAGAGGGGAATCCGTCGCCGTCGTCATCATCAACCATCCTCCATCACCAATTTCATAATGCTCACAGCCGTGCATGAGTAATTTCATCGTAGGCTTGCTGGACGGTGATGGGTTGGATGAGATCTATCATGTAATCGAGTTAGTTTTGTTAGGGTTTGATCCCTAGTATCCACTATGTTCTGAGATTGATGTTGCTATGACTTTGCTATGCTTAATGCTTGTCACTAGGGCCCGAGTGCCATGATTTCAGATCTGAACCTATTATGTTTTCATGAATATATGTGAGTTCTTGATCCTATCTTGCAAGTCTATAGTCACCTACTATGTGTTATGATCCGGCAACCCCGAAGTGACAATAATCGGGACCACTTCCGGTGATGACCGTAGTTTGAGGAGTTCATGTATTCACTATGTGTTAATGCTTTGGTCCGGTACTCTATTAAAAGGAGGCCTTAATATCCCTTAATTTCCATTAGGACCCCGCTGCCACGGGAGGGTAGGACAAAAGATGTCATGCAAGTTCTTTTCCATAAGCACGTATGACTATATTCGGAATACATGCCTACATTACATTGATGAATTGGAGCTAGTTCTATGTCACCCTATGTTATGACTGTTACATGATGAACCGCATCCGGCATAATTCTCCATCACCGATCCAATGCCTACGAGCTTTTCACATATTGTTCTTCGTTTATTTACTTTTTCGTTGCTATTGTTACAATCACTACAAAACCCAAAAATATTACTTTTGCTATCGTTACCGTTACTATCATACTACTTTGCTACTAAATACTTTGCTGCAGATACTAAGTTATCCAGGTGTGGTTGAATTGACAACTCAACTGCTAATACTTGAGAATATTCTTTGGCTCCCCTTATGTCGAATCAATAAATTTGGCTTGAATACTCTACCCTCGAAAACTGTTGCGATACCCTATACTTGTTGGTTATCAAGACTATTTTCTGGCGCCGTTGCCGGGGAGCATAGCTCTATTCTTTGAGTCACTTGGGATTTATATCTGCTGGTCACTATGAAGAACTTGAAAGACGCTAAGACAAAAATTTATCCCTCAACTACAAGGGGAGGTAAGGAACTGCCATCTAGCTCTGCACTTGATTCACCTTCTGTTTTGAGTAAGCTTGTGACACCTAAACCTGCTTCTGCTATTCATTCTGATATGTCGCATGTTATTGATGATGCCACTTCTGCTATGCATGATACTTATGATGAAACTACTTCTATGCTTGATACTACTATGCCACTTGGTGAATTTCTTGATGAACAACTTGCTAGGGTTAGAGAGAATGAAATTATTGAAATTGATAATATTGAAGATAGTGATGATGAAGACTCTCCCCCTAATAAATATGAATTACCTGTTGTGCCTGAGGGTTATGTTCTGGATGAAGAATCTGCTAGAGCTATTCTTGCTTGCAATGATAGAGGTGATCTTAAGAAGTTATTAGCTAAATGGAAGCAGCGATCTCTTAATGCTAGAATGAAACCTGACCCTGGTTTTGCTACTTCACCTATCTGTGTTACTGATAAGGATTATGAATTCTCTGTTGATCCTGATATAATTACTTTGGTTGAATCTGATCCTTTTTATGGCTATGAATCTGAAACTGTTGTGGCACATCTTACTAAATTAAATGATATAGCCACCCTGTTCACTAATGATGAGAAATCTCGCTACCTTTATATTCTTAAAATATTTTTGTTCTCATTAAAGGGTGATGCTAAGATATGTTTTAATTCTCTTAATCCTGGTTGTGTGCGTAGTCCCCAGGATATGATTTATTACTTCTCTGCTAAATATTTCCCTGCTCATAAGAAACAAGCTGCTTTAAGGGATATATACAATTTTGTGCAAATTGAAGAAGAGAGTCTCTCACAAGCTTGGGGGAGGCTTCTCCAATTACTTAATGCTTTGCCTGATCATCCTCTTAAGAAAAATGAAATACTTGATATCTTTTATAATGGACTAACCGATGCTTTCAGAGATTACCTGGATAGTTGTGTTGGTTCTGTTTTCAGGGAAAGAACACCGGATGAAGCTGAAATTCTATTAAATAATATGTTGACAAATGAAAAATTGGACACTTCCTGAGCCAATTCCTGAGCCTATTCCTAAACCAACTCCAAAGAAAAGAGGTGTTCTATTTCTCAGTCCTGAAGATATGCAAGAGGCAAAGAAATCTATGAAAGAAAAGGGTATTAAAGCTGAAGATGTTAAGAATTTACCTCCTATTGAAGAAATACATGGTCTTAATTAACCACCTGTTGAAGAAGTATATGGTCTTAATCCATTACCTATTGAAGAAACTCATGGTCCTGATAACCCGACACAGGTAGTAAAGGTAAATTCTCTCTATAGATATGATAAAGCTGAAATCCCTCCTACTAAAATTGCTAGCCAATGCTTGGATGAGTTTGATAATTTTATTGTCAAACAAGAAAACTTCAATGTTTATTTTGGTAGAAAATTGAAATACAATTCCGATACGCTTGAACACTTGGGTGATTATATGTCTAGAGTTAAAGATGAACTTAAACTCATTAATAAACATGCTTCTATGGTTACCACTCAAGTAGAACAAGTACTTAAAGCTCAAAATGATTTGCTCAATGAATTGAATAGTAAGAATAATGACTATGCTGTTAGAGTGGCTACTAGAACTGGTAAAATGACTCAGGAACCTTTGTATCCTGAAGACCATCCTAAGAGAATTGAACAAGACTCTCAGAGAAATAATATTGATGCACCTAGTCCTTCTAAAAGGAAGAAAAAGAAAAATGATAGGACTTTGCATGCTTCTAGTGAACCTATTGCTGAAACACCTGAGAATCCAAATGATATTTCTATTTCTGATGCTGAAACACAATCTGGTAATGAACATGAACCAAGTGAAAATATTAATGAAGATGTTCATAATGATGCTCAACCTTGTAATGATAATGATGTAGAAATTGAACCTGCTGTTGATCTTGATAACCCACAATCAAAGAATCAACGTTATGATAATAGAGACTTCGTTGCTAGGAAGCACGGTAAAGAAAGGGAACCTT
Organism: Triticum aestivum; assembly: GCF_018294505.1. Lineage (NCBI taxonomy): Eukaryota > Viridiplantae > Streptophyta > Magnoliopsida > Poales > Poaceae > Triticum > Triticum aestivum. The sequence goes on from NC_057802.1 coordinate 551,245,157, forward strand.
GGGTTCAGAAACCCATGCCTTTTCCTCCCAAACCATCCAAGAAAAAGGATGATGAGGATTTTGAGCGCTTTACTGAAATGATTAGACCTATCTTCTTGCGTATGCGTTTGACTGATATGCTTAAAATGAATCCTTATGCTAAGTATATGAAAGAAATTGTCACTAATAAAAGAAAGATACCGGAAGCTGAAATTTCCACCATGCTTGCTAATTATACTTTTAAGGGTGGAATACCAAAGAAACTTGGAGATCCAGGGGTACCAACTATACCATGCTCCATTAAAAGAAACAATGTTAGAACTGCTTTATGTGATCTTGGAGCCAGTGTTAGTGTTATGCCTCTCTCTTTATATCGTAGACTTGATTTGAATAAGTTGACACCTACTGAAATATCTTTGCAAATGGCCGATAAATCAACTGCTATACCTGTCGGTATTTATGATGATGTTCATGTTGATGCTCAACCTAGTAATGACAATGATGTAGAAATTGAACCTGTTGTTGATCTTGATAACCCACAATCAAAGAATCAACGTTATGATAAGAGAGACTTTGTTGCTAGGAAGCACGGTAAGGAAAGGGAACCATGGGTTCAGAAACCCATGCCGTTTCCTCCTAAACCATCCAATAAAAAGGATGATGAGGATTTTGAGCGCTTTGCTGAAATGATTAGACCTATCTTTTTGCGTATGCATTTGACTGATATGCTTAAAATGAATCCTTATGCTAAGTATATGAAAGAAATTGTTACAAATAAAAGAAAGATACCGGAAGCTGAAATTTCCACCATGCTTGCTAATTATACTTTTAAGGGTGGAATGCCAAAGAAACTAGGAGATCCAGGAGTACCAACTATACCATGCTTTATTAAAAGAAACTATGTTAAAACTGCTTTATGTGATCTTGGAGCCGGTGACTTGAATAAGTTGACACCTACTGAAATATCTTTGCAAATGGCTGATAAATCAACTGCTATACCTGTCGGTATTTGTGAGGAAGTGCCTGTTGTGGTTGCAAACGTTACTATTTAAACGGACTTTGTTATTCTTGATATTCCCGAGGACGATAGTATGTCTATTATTCTTGGAAGACCCTTTTTGAATACTGCATGGGCTGTTATTGATTGCAACAAAGGCAATGTCACTTTTCATGTTAGTGGTAATGAGCATACGGTCCACTTTCCGAGGAAACAACCTCAGGTTCATAGTATCAATTCTATTGGAAAAATTCCATCGATTATTTTTGGAGGTTTTGAATTTCCTCTTCCTACTGTCAAGAAGAAATATGATATTCTTATTATTGGGGATGTGCATATCCCCGTTGAGGTAAACTAGTGTTATTCGAAATTTATCCGGTTCCATGTTAGTCGGAATGAGTTTGTTAACAAGACTTGATCAACCTTGTTAGTGGATTCCTTTTGATGAGCATGAGATGGATGAAACTAGAAGGCACAACCTTCTGTACCATCTCTCTACTTTTTGTTATTTAGTTGAAATAAAGTAAAAATAGTATTTTTCTGTCTATTTCCTGAATTATCCGTGCAATATAAAAATACCCCAAAAATAAAAGTTCTCCAAATGCCCTGAAAATGGAATATGATTTTTTCTGAAATATTTGAGAATATCTGGCACTGAGAACACAGCAGGGGGAGCAAGCACCTGGCCACGAGGGTCCAGGGCGCGCCCACCCCTACAGGGCGTGCCCCCTGCCTCGTGGGCCCACGGTGGCCCCCCTCAACTTATTCCTGCACCCACACACTTCTTCTTCCTCCCAAAAAAAATCACCATCCAGCTCAAGCACGAGTTCTAGCTCATTTTGCTGCGATTTTCGATCTCCTTGCTCAAAGCACCTCTCACGAAACTGCTTGGGGAGATTGTTCCTTGGTATGTGACTCCTCCATAGGTCCAATTAATTTTTGTTCTAGTGCTTTATTCATTGCAAATTTGTGTTGCCTAGGTGACCATGTTCTTGAGCTTGCATGTCAAATTTATATGGTTCCAAGTAGTTCTAATGCATGATATAGGCTCTAGGCACTTGTAGGAGTAGTTGCTATCAATTTTGTTGAGCTTGGTTCACTTTTATTGGAAGTTACTAAAATTTTCAGAAATTTTTCAGAGGAAGAAATATGTTTAGGAAAATGTTCCATGGTGGTCCTTCAAGGAAGCAAGGACCCATGCTCGCAATGCGCGATGCCGATGATGAGCCACCAAGGAATGCTCCAGTGCGGCCTTGTGAATGGCCTTCAGAAGTCTTTATGGATCGAGCGGGAATCAAGGAAGAATTTAACGTGTATTTGCGTAATGCTGATCTTGTGAGCTTCGCGTAATGCTGATCTTGTGAGCTTCGAGGGAGAAAAGTGCAGCTAGTACCACTATCTCACTAGTTCATTTGTGAGGAGGTTTGAATATTAATCTTCACGTAGTTCTCAAACTGTCCTATTTGATCTCTATGAAAAATCTTACACTATGGACTTAGAGGATTTTACCACTGCTTGCAAACTTCCACAATGGGGTAGTACTAGTGAACCTCGCAAATCTGAATTTAGAGAATTTCTTGCTAGTATAACTGTGGGGGAATCTAGAGATATAGCACAAGCTACCATAGGGAGCATTCATTTTCCTGCTATACATTATTTTGCTCTCTTCATAGGTAGGTGCATAAATGGTAAAGATGAAGCATGTCATATGTGTGTCCCTGACCTCAGTATTCTTAGGAGTGCTATGTTAGGAGACAAATCTTATAATTTGGGAGCCATTGTTGCATGTAGGTTGCATCATAATAGATTTAATGAAGATTTCTTTGGAGGAATTTATGCAACCCTCTTAGGTGATTTTCTTGGTGTAACCATATATAATGATGATATTGAATTGCCTCCTATTTATTTAGACTTTAATGCTATGGTCCACCACCAGTTTGTCGAGAGGAATGAATCACCTCTCCGGTATCGCTTAATCTTTGACAGACGTCGTGTTGTCCGTATTACTCTCCCTGCTCCTGCCTTCTTTGATTATCAGGCAAAAGGAAGACATTTTATTACCAAAGAGGAGGCAGATGAGTACGAGAGGAGGGCGGAGGCAGCTCGCCGCCACGCTGCAGCCCAGGAGGCAATAATTGTCGCATCGCAGTACGACCCTGGCTACAACTATGGATATCCGCCAGGCCATCCATGGCAATAAACCAACTTAGGCCAAAAGCCTAAGCTTGGGGAAGTACGTATTTCTCACCGACATTACATTCATGTTCACACACTCCTTGCTAGATGTCGGTACTCATACGTTTTCATTGTAATATCCATGCTAGTTTATTTCCCTTTTTCTTGCTTTCTTCTTGTGTGTTTAATAAACCTTAAGAAAACCAAAAAAATTAGTGTAGCTTTTAGTTAATTTACTTTTCTTACTGTAGTAGTAATACATAAAAAGAAAACCCAAAAAGATTTCCCGTTCTTCTTTTGCTTGTTGGGAGCTTTCCCATATAAATAGTTTTATTTCTTTTCTTTTCTTTGGGGTCGATAGGAGAAGACCATAATTAAATTGTTGAAGTGGCTCTTATATGCATTATTGTTGATTTAACCAAGAGCCCATATTGCCTTGTCTTCTCCTGTTTATTGAATGCTCACAGATTCCAGCTTAGTCCAATGCACGTGCACTCTTATTATTCACATCGTTCGGTCGTGCAAGTGAAAGGCAATTATGACGATATATGATGGACTGACTCAGATGGGAGAAGCTGGTATGAACTCGACCTCTCTTGTTTTTGTAAATACGATTAGTTCATCGTTCCTGATTCAGCATATTATGAATAAACATGTTTGCAACGACAATTAGAGATCATAGTTGCTCGTGCCATGCTTGATTAGCTATGAGTTATAATGGTTTACCTTGCGTGCCAACATGCTATTAAAATGGTTGTGATGTGGTATAGCGGGGTGGTATCCTCCTTTGAATGATTTAAGTGACTAGACTTGGCACATGTTCACACATATAGTTGAAACAAATCAACATAGCCTTCACAATATTTATATTCATGGTGGATTATACCCTACTCATGCTTGTACTCAATGTTTATTAATTTTAATGCATGTTCATGACTGTTGTCGCTCTCTAGTTGGTCGCTTCCCAGTCTTTTGCTAGCCTTCACTTATACTAAGCAGGAATACTGCTTGTGCATCCAATCCCTTAAACCCCAAATTTATTCCATATGAGTCCACTATACCTTCCTACATGCGGTATCTACCTGCCGTTCCAAGTAAATTTGTATGTGCCAAACTCTAAACCTTCAAATGAAATTCTGTTTTGTATGCTCGAATAGCTCATGTATCAACTAGGGTTGTCCGTATCTTCCATGCTAGGCGGGTTATTATCAAGAGGAGTGGACTCCGCTCCTCACTAACGAGAAAATGGCTGGTCACCGGGATGCCCAGTCCCATGCTTTATGCAAACTAAATCAAAATAATTGCAAACAAAACTCCCCCTGGGACGGTTGCTAGTTGGAGGCACTCGTTGTTTCGAGCAAGCCATGGATTGATGCTTGTTGGTGGAGGGGGAGTATAAACTTTACCATTCTGTTTGGGAACCGCCTATAATGTGTGTAGCATGGAAGATATCGCCATCTCTTGGTTGTTATGTTGACAATGAAAGTATGCCGCTCAAAATAATATTTACCTCTGTTTCAAAACCGAGCTCTGGCACCTCTACAAATCCCTGCTTCCCTCTACGAAGGGCCTATCTATTTACTTTTATGTTGAGTCATCACCCTCTTATCAAAAGCACCAGCTGGGGAGCACCGCTGTCATTTGCATCCATTACTATTAATTTATATTGGGTATGACTATGACTGGATCTCTTTTACCATGAATTACAATGTCTAGTCAGTCCTTGATCTTTAAAGGTGCTCTGCATTTATGTTTTGCGGTCTCAGAAAGGGCTAGCGAGATACCATCTTGTTATATCATAATATGATTGTTTTGAGAAAGTGTTGTCATCCGAGATTTAGTATTATCGCTCGCTAGTTGATTATGCCATTGACATGAGTAAACATGAGACCTAAGAGTTATTGTGAATGTGGTTAGTCATAATCTTTGCTGAAAACTTGAATGCTGGCTTTACATATTGACAACAACAAGAGCAAACAGAGTTTGTAAAAAATTTTCTTTATCACTTTCAGTTTGTCAACTGAATTGCTTGAGGACAAGCAAAGGTTTAAGCTTGGGGGAGTTGATACGTCTCTGTCGTATCTACTTTTCCAAACACTTTTGCCCTTGTTTTGGACTCTAACTTGCATGATTTGAATGGAACTAACCCGGACTGACGCTGTTTTCAGCAGACTTTCTATGGTGTTATTTATGTGCAGAAACAAAAGTTCTCAGAATGACCTGAAACTCCACGGAACATATTTTTGGAAAATATTAAAAATACTGGAAGAAGAATCCACGTCAGGGGGGCCACACCATGTCCACGAGGGTGGGGGCGCGCCTGTCCCCCTGGGCGCGCCCCCCTGCCTCATGGGCCCCCTGACGCTCCATCGACCTCAACTCCAACTCCATATATTCACTTTCGGGGAGAAAAAAATAAAGAAGAAGGATTCATCGCGTTTCATGATACGGAGCCGCCGCCAAGCCCTAAAACCTCTCAGGAGGGCTGATCTGGAGTCCGTTCGGGGCTCCGGAGAGGGGAATCCGTCGCCGTCGTCATCATCAACCATCCTCCATCACCAATTTCATGATGCTCACAGCCGTGCGTGAGTAATTTCATCGTAGGCTTGCTGGACGGTGATGGGTTGGATGAGATCTATCATGTAATCGAGTTAGTTTTGTTAGGGTTTGATCCCTAGTATCCACTATGTTCTGAGATTGATGTTGCTATGACTTTGTTATGCTTAATGCTTGTCACTAGGGCCCAAGTGCCATGATTTCAGATCTGAACCTATTACGTTTTCATGAATATATGTGAGTTCTTGATCCTATCTTGCAAGTCTATAGTCACCTACTATGTGTTATGATCCGGCAACCCCGAAGTAACAATAATCGGGACCACTCCCGGTGATGACCGTAGTTTGAGGAGTTCATGTATTCACTATGTGTTAATGCTTTGGTCCGGTACTCTATTAAAAGGAGGCCTTAATATCCCTTAGTTTCCATTAGGACCCCGCTGCCACGGGAGGGTAGGACAAAAGATGCCATGCAAGTTCTTTTCCATAAGCACGTATGACTATATTCCGAATACATGCCTACATTACATTGATGAATTGGAGCTAGTTCTATGTCACCCTATGTTATGACTGTTACATGAAGAACCGCATCCGGCATAATTCTCCATCACCGATCCAATGCCTACGAGCTTTTCACATATTGTTCTTCGCTTATTTACTTTTCCGTTGCTATTGTTACAATCACTACAAAACCCAAAAATGTTACTTTTGCTATCGTTACCGTTACTATCATACTACTTTGCTACTAAATACATTGCAGCAGATACTAAGTTATCCAGGTGTGGTTGAATTGACAACTCAACTGGTAATACTTGAGAATATTCTTTGGCTCCCCTTGTGTCGAATCAATAAATTTGGGTTGAATACTCTACCCTCGAAAACTGTTGCGATCCCCTATACTTCTGGGTTATCATCTTCCTCCACTCCGTCCACCTGCCGCCTTGCCTGACCTCTCCACCCATGCTGAGCCCCTACAGAATGCTTTACAGTAGGAAGATTGGCTTATGAGTTGGTGCATACCTTCAAGATCAAACCAGTTGTTTGTTCATGTGGTGTTAACTGCTGTGGTTTTATTCTATTGTGAATTTCTGATTGTGTGCAAAGGGGACATAGTTTCAACTGATTAGATCAGTTTGTTAAATGGAATGTGTTAAAAAAGTATACTGCTCGTTGACATGGTTACTAATAAGCAATTTCTCTCTGTCACTTCTCGTGATGCAGGATGGAATTGGATCCAGACTTGGTAGTTTGAATTATTCTCATTTATGACATTTCATTTTCGTTCTTATGATATAAAGTTCAGCGTTACTTTCACTCTGTTTCATGGTAATGATGCGTTGTATATGTTTTAGTGAATGGACGAATCTAGCAATGATATTTTGGTCTCATGGAGCTGGCAATTGATAGGTACATATGGGGAATTCAAAAAGCAAGGCAACTCAAGATACAAAGGCGGCAGATGTACCAAGGCTATCTGATTTAGCTGTACATGGCTAACATCATGCCCTTCTCACAATGTGTGTACATGATGTGTTGCTGGCCATATGGATGGGGCAAATATTGATGAATACAACACAGAGAATATACCCTTACCTGACAATCTTGACGATAGTTACTCAATGGGTCCAGGTATAATTCTGTGTAAATATCGTCAAACATACTTCTTGTATAAATCATATGCTTTGTATGTGATCAATCATACCTGGCAGGCTACGAGGGGGGCAACACCACATCAGATTGGTCCAGTGATGCTTCTTTGCTGGCCCCTAGTAATCTCACACTGGTTTATGCCATAGATGTACCACAAAGTTCAAATGGTATTGCACGATCCGTTTTTCATATGAAATAATTTGTGCTTATGGGAGCCGGCATAAACCAGTGTGAGATTTGATACGTCTCCGACGTATCTATAATTTTTGATTGTTCCATGCTATTATATTATCTCTTTTGGATGTTTAATGGGCTTTACTAAGCACTTTTATATTATTTTTGGGACTAACCTATTAACCTAGAGCCCAGTGCCAGTTTCTGTTTTTTCCTTGTTTTTGAGTATCGTAGAAAAGGAAAAGCAAACAGAGTCCAATTGACCTGAAACTTCACGAAACTTATTTTTGGACCAGAAGAAGCCCACTTCGCATCGGAGATGGACCATGGGAGTCCCGAGGCCACCGCGAGGGTGGGGGGCGCGCCCTACCCCTCTGGGTGCGCCTCCCTGCCTCGTGGCCGCCTCGGGGACCCCCCTGACTTGTTCCCGACGCCAACACCTCTTATATATACCCAAACTTCCAGAAAGAAACCTAGATCGGGAGTTCCGCCGGGGCAAGCCTCTGTAGCCACCGAAAACCAATCTAGACCCGTTCCGGGACCCTACCGGAGGGGGGGATCCCTCACCGGTGGCCATCTTCATCATCCCGGCGCTCTCAATGACGAGGAGGGAGTAGTTCACCCTCGGGGCTGAGGGTATGTACCAGTAGCTATGTGTTTGATCTCTCTCTCTCGTGTTCTTGAGGTGGTGCGATCTTGATGTATCGCGAACTTTGCTATTATAGTTGGATCTTATGATGTTTCTCCCCCTCTAGTCTCTTGTAATGGATTGAGTTTTCCCTTTGAAGTTATCTTATTGGATTGAGTCTTTAAGGATTTGAGAACACTTGATGTATGTCTTGCATGTGCTTATCTGTGGTGACAATGGGATATTCACGTGATCTACTTGATGTATGTTTTGGTGATCAACTTGCGGGTTCCGTAACATTGTGAACTTATGCATAGGGGTTGGCACACGTTTTCGTCTTGACTCTCCGGTAGAAACTTTGGGGCACTCTTTGAAGTACTTTGTGTTGGTTTGAATAGATGAGTCTGAGATTGTGTGATCCATGTATAATCATACCCACGGATACTTGAGGTGACATTGGAGTATCTAGGTGACATTAGGGTTTTGGTTGATATGTGTCTTAAGGTGTTATTCTAGTATGAACTCTTGAATAGATCGATCCGAAAGAATAACTTTGAGGTGGTTTCGTACCCTACAATAATCTCTTCGTTTGTTCTCCGCTGTTAGTGACTTTGGAGTGACTCTTTGTTGCATGTTGAGGGATAGTTATATGATCCAATTGTGTTATTATTGTTGAGAGAACTTGCACTAGTGAAAGTATGAACCCTCGGCCTTATTTCCTAGCATTGCAATACCGTTTGTGCTCACTTTTATCATTAGTTACCTTGCTGTTTTTATATTTTCAGATTACGAAAACCTATATCTACCATCCATATTGCACTTGTATCACCATCTCTTCGCCGAACTAGTGCACCTATACAATTTACCATTGTATTGGGTGTGTTGGGGACACAAGAGACTCTTTGTTATTTGGTTGCAAGGTTGTTTGAGAGAGACCATCTTCAACCTACGCCTCCCACGGATTGATAAATCTTAGGTCATCCACTTGAGGGAAATTTGCTACTGTCCTACAAACCTGTGCACTTAGAGGTCCAACAACGTCTACAAGAAGAAGGTTGCGTAGTAAACATCAAGCTCTTTTCTAGCGCCATTGCCCGGGAGGTTGCGTAGTAAACATCAAGATCTTGCAATCGAATCTTTTTGTTTCTTGTTTTATCACTAGTTTAGTTTATAAAATAACACTACAAAAAAATGGAATTGAGGGTGCCTCATATGCTTCATCTTTTTAATATCTTTCATGAAAATAAGGATTCCGATAATTCTGCTCAATTGCTAGAGGAAGAATGCATTAGAATGTTTGGCACTAAATCTTTGAATGATGAGCATGATTGCAATGTTGTTAGTATGAACTCTTTGAATATCCATTGTACTAATGATGATTGCACTAGTCATGATGAAAATGTCGCTTATAAGCATGTCAATTTTTATGGAGTGCATAGAGTTTGCAAGTACACACCATATAGGAAAGATAGATTTTGCAAGAGGCATAAGTATTTAGAAACTAAATGGTTGGAAGAGAGGCTGGATGCTTGTGCTGAAAATTTAAAATTTCTTTGCCATCCTTGTGAACTTTGCAATGAACGTGATCATTTAAATCCCCAACGCAAATTGTTTCATGATCGTATCGTGTCCAAAAATTGTGATGACTTGATTTCCCCTGCACATCATAATGAACTTAGTTTGCTTTTGAGTTATGAAGAAATGAAACGTATAACTAAGGATATGCCAGAATTTGTACTTGATAAAGTTCTTGATTTTGATCTAGAAGAAATTTTTATGTATTGTGCGGTGAATTGCACTGAAAATCCTTATATTGCCAATTACATAAAAAACAAATAAAAGATAAAGAGAATACTAATGAAAGGGAAGAGACTCCCCAATATCTTCCTATTATTTCTTATGATGAATCAGGTAACGAGGAAGAGCTTTCTATTCAACCAATCTCATTAATAAGGAGCTCAAAAAAGAGGGTTAAACCCACACATGATGTGAAGAAAAAGAAAAGAAAAGGCGGAGAAGCAAAGGTAGAAAGCTATCCCTCCCAAATGATGTTGCTCCTATTACTCGTTGTGATGATAATAATTGCTATACTATTGGTGCTATCCATACTATTAATGATGAGAATGATTATGCTTATGATATGAAAAGGGCCAAGCTTAGGGATGCTATGTTTGATGAGAATGACATGTTTGAGAATATATTTGCTGCAATTAATATTTGTCCATGAATGTTTATTATTCATGCTAGAATTGTATTAACCGGAGACATAATACATGTGTGAATACATAGACAAAACAGAGTGTCACTAGTATGCCTCTACTTGACTAGCTCGTTGATCAAAGATGGTTAAGTTTCCTAGCCATAGACATGAGTTGTCATTTGATAAACGGGATCACATCATTAGGAGAATGATGTGATTGACTTGACCCATTCCGTTAGCTTAGCACTTGATCATTTTAGTTTACTGCTATTGCTTTCTTCATGACTTATACATGTTCCTATGACTATGAGATTATGCAACTCCCGAATACCAGAGGAATACTTTGTGTGCTACCAAACGTCACAACGTAACTGGGTGATTATAAAGGTGCTCTACAGGTGTCTCCGATGGTACTTGTTGAGTTGGCATAGATCGATATTAGGATTTGTCACCCCTATTGTCGGAGAGGTATCTCTGGGCCCTCTCGGTAATGCACATCACTATAAGCCTTGCAAGCAATGTGACTAATGAGTTAGTTGTGGGATGATGCATTACGGAACGAGTAAAGAGACTTGTCGGTAAGATTGAGCTAGGTATTGAGATACCAACGATTGAATCTCGGGCAAGTAACATACTGATGACAAAGGGAACAACGTATGTTGTTATGCGGTTTGACCGATAAAGATCTTCGTAGAATATGTAGGAACCAATATGAGCATCCAGATTCCACTATTGGTTATTGTCCGGAGACGTGTCTTGGTCATGTCTACATAGTTCTCGAATCCGTAGGGTCCGCACGCTTAAAGTTCTGTGACGATCGGTATTATGAGTTTATGTGATTTGATGTACCGAAGGTAGTTGGGATTCCCGGATGAGATCGGGGACATGACGAGAAGTCTCGAAATGGTCGAGACGTAAAGATCGATATATTGGACGACTATATTCGAACATCGGAAAGGTTCCGAGTGATTTAGGTATTTTTCGGGGTACTGGGGAGTTACGGGAATACGAGGAAGAAGTAATGGGCCTCATGGGCCAAGTGGTGGAAGAGAGGAGGCAGGGCGCGCGGCCCCCCTAGCCCAAACCTAATTGGACTAGGGGGCCGGCCCCCCTTTCCTCCTTTCCCCCCTCTCCTTCCTTCTCCCTCTCCTCCTTCCTTTCCTCCTCCTAGTAGGAGTAGGACTCCGCTTTCCTACTCCTACTAGGAGGAGGACTCCTCCTCCTGGCGCGCCCTACAGGGGCCGGCCTCCCCCTTGCTCCTTTATTGTAACATCCCAAAATTCTAAATTTTGGAATGTTATAATAAATAGATAGATTTGATTGATTGTTTGATTGATTGTGTGAAATTGAGTGAGATTCGAAACATTTGAAAGTTAAATGAGAGGGAATAAAATGACTTTCCCAAACTTTCATTTTGCTTTTATGATCTCCATGAATTCAAATTCTTTTCAAATACGAAACCCTAGAGAGAAAATGACATGACTTCTTCCATTTAAATAAATGAAAAGGGTGTTTGAAAATATTTGAATTCCATTTGGAAAATATTTCCAATTCAGAAACTTCAAGCAACTCAATGATTTTCATGAGAGAAGATAAAATGACTTCTTCGAAAACATATGTAATATGAGTTGGGAGTTTCGAAGAATTAAATTCAAAGTCCCATTGAAATTATTTTCAAATTTGGAGTTATTTGAGTTTTATTCAAATTATTTTTCTTGAAAAATAAAATATACAGAAATTAGGATAAAATGATTCCCTACATTAGAAAATTGGAGAGAAATAAATTGGAATTAATTTTGGTATTTTTAAAATGATTTTTATTGGATTTTAGTAGAGGAGGAGCACTGTTTGAACTATTAGAATTTGTGAGGATTTTATTTAATGCTAGAAAAATGTTCATGTTGTAGAAAATCTTTTTCTAAAATTTTTGATATATAATATGCCTATTCTATATTTTTACTTTATTTGGTTTTATTTTATTTTTTTGGCCAAAATTGTTTTTTTTAAGTTCCTCCGCCGCCGAAATGGGCTGGCCCAACAGGCCGCCAGCCTAGCCCAGCGCTCGCCAGCCCAGCACCGTCGTCCCCGAGCTCGGGACGGTTTCCCGAGCCAGCACGCCGCCGCCGCCGTGACCGCCTCCAACTCTGCGCCGCCGCCTTGCCCCCTCCTCCATGCCTCCCGAGGCCCCTCCCCGCCTATTTAAGCCGCAGCCCCGCCGCCCCCTCTCCTCCTCGCGTCCCGCCGCCGCCCCGCACTTGCCCCGCCGCCGCAGCCACAGCAACCGCCGCCGCTGGTCGCCGCACCCCGCCGCCTCTCCCGCTCGCTAGCGCCGCCGCCGGAGTCGCCTCGCCTCCGCCCGAGCGCCGCTCCTCTCCGCCGCCCGCCGCCGCGAGAAGTCGCCGGAGATCCGCCGCCGGTTTTCGACGAAGGACTGCCCGAACTGGTATAAACCGTTGCCCCGGTCCGATCTGGTTTTTCTCGGTTTTCTTTAAAAACCCGTTTTTTATTTTGTCCAGTTATTTAGAGAACGCTCACTGGTTTAGCCTCTGGAGCGAACGAGTTCGTTGGTTTAGGTTTTGGAGCGAACGTTCGTTAGATAGTTTTTGCTTTTTCTGTTTAATTTCAGCCAGGGACCCGTATGTAATTAGTTTCTTCACAGATTAGTCCCTGATCTTCAATCTATCACAACTTTTTGCTCGTTTGTCCAAAACCAATGAAACCAATGCCCACTTCTTCGTTATGATCCCCTCTATCTAGTAAAACAACTTAAACATATTTCTGAAAGTTTAAAATTTGAATTCAAACAGATTTGAATTTGAATCTTCTTTTGATCGTAACTTGAGTTTCGTAGCTCCGTTTGAGTTGATTCTTTTTGCAAATCGAAGCTCTTGATAGAAACTTTCTGATAAGGCCAAATCCACACAATTTTGGTACTGTTAGAAGCCAAATACACACAATTTTGGTACTGTTAGAAATTGTTTTCTGTTGCAAGAGTTGTTTGCTTGTTTTCGAAGTTTTTCGAGATCTTTTCTTCGATTCTTTTGCTTGTTTGCTTATGTGTGGTTACTATTGCTTGCTCACGATAGATTGACCGGAGTGTGACGAGTAGAACTATCAGGAGTTATGAGTGCGAATCATCTTCATCAACAGTACATGCAAGTTCACACTTTGATCATATCCCTTTCATACCCAGTTTTTATGCATTAGCTCAATCCTCAAACATTGCATGGTTAGGAATTGATAATATGTGGGTATTGGGAAGTAGTTGATGAGGTAGGAACCTATTGTCCTGCATTCAAACCTTGGAAGTTACTATTACGTTATGCTTATACTGCTATGCTATGCTCGTAGACGTGGATTGGGTTTGAGTGTATCCATGACAGATGTGAGATTATTATTTAATGGTTAACTTAAGGTGGCTACTTTAATACACATCTGGGTGGATTGGTTGGGGCACCTTGGAGCACCCAGTGGTTTGCCCGGGCACCTGGAGAACCCAATGCTTGCCCAAAGGGATCCCAGAGGACCCGTGTGATCACCCTATGGAATGCCACCCAGTCTCAAAGGGATCATAAGATTATTCATGCTAGAAACTTCCGTCTGCCCGGAGTAGAGAGTAAATGCTTTTGAAAGATTGTGTCTCGATCATCTGTTTCTCAAACACCATGTAGTGCGAGAAATCCAACGAAGGAGATCGAGTCTTGTGGGGAAAAGTGCGCAATCCTCTGCAGAGTGTACAAACTAATCATGATTAGCCGTGTCCCCGGTTATGGACATCTTGAGTATCTGGTTCTTGGATTATCATATTGATTTCATCACTTTACTTAAGTAATTGTTTGGGTTGTCAACTTTTAATTGGGATTGAGTTGGAGGAACCTTCTCAATAATTTTCAACCAACTTTGTAGTTAAATAAATTATATTCCTTTGCAGTAGAGAAAAATTGACTTTTCGCAAAAACATGATCACCATAGAGCTTTTCCACCAGCCAAATATGCATGTAGTGATAGCCATTATTCAGCATTGCTCTACAGTGTGAAATTGCCAGTACATTCATTGTACTGACCCTTTGTGGCTGCAACGTCTCATGTTGCAGGAATCTTACGACGAGTAAGTGATACGTTAGGGTTACGATTTCTACACTCAACTTTGCCGTTGGTGTTGATGGGAATCCACAACCTTGTTGTTACTTCCGCTATATGGATTGAGGTAATAGTATTTACGTTACTTTATACATGTGATTTACCTCTGTTATAAATCCTCGACTACTGTGTGTGTCAGCATACTGATCCAGGGATGACACTTAAGCACAGAGACTTGACCGTCTGAGGTCAGGTCGCTATAAGATGGTTTCAGAGCACATGTTGATTGTAGGACGTGACCCCTAGAAACTGGCAAGCCCATAGGAAAGATTTTCTCTACAACTTTTTTTAAAAAAAAGATCTTTTTCCTCTCTCCTCTTCTGAGCTTATTCAAATATTCCCTTTAGTGAGACCATGCCCCCTCTTTTTTCCCTATTGACCACCCAAAGATTCGACTGATGAGACCACTCCAAGAAGTATAAGATATCGGACAACTGAGACCACTTCGGAATGAAGAGGATTTTTACCGAGAATTATAATTATAATAATGGAAACTACAACGGTTGAAGACTCTGAAGACTAGGAGAATTGGAGGCTATGAAGAATTTCCAGATTTAGTATGACCTAGTAAGGCTACCCTTATGGAACTTGACAGACTATGGAAGCTGTCAATACCCGAGATCAAGGTGTATCGGAGAATGACCGGAACATGGAGCATTAGAACTCAAAGTTTTTGTTAAGAAAACCCTAATGGAGGAGATATCAACTATGGAATGAAAGCTCATGGCAGTAACATGTGCATAGACACGGCTAACCATGGTGTTATCGCCCGCTTATGCTATTGCCACCGTGCTGAGTTAAACATGCATTTCTTTGGAAGGATTGGATGACAAGAAGCCTGATGGAGCACCTATCAGCAAGATGAAGTTTTAACCTTAGCTGGTGTATCACCAGGATCTGGAGTATTAAATCAAGAATTTTAAGATGGACCTGCAGGAAGCCGTATTTGACGAGAAAGCATTTCGTGAAGGACTCATGACCCAGAAACTGAAAGTAGCCAAGCTGGAGGAGCAAAACCTCGAGATACCGGAGATTCGTCAGGAACTGAAGGACAATAGGACCATGGTTCATGCCAAGGATGTTGAAACCCAGAAGTTTGGAACGCAACTCGAGAAATATTAAAGGACGTCACGAGAGACTTCGCGTTAACAGAGATGATCTAGCAAAATAACTTGAGAAGGTCAACCACGATCGGAAGAACCCATCGAAGACATGAACAAGACTAGAAGAGTTTGACGACTTTGAAGATTTATTGACCTTTAGAAGACCAAACCCCTGTTATATACCTACGTTAGATGCGACATTTGTGAGATGTCATTTGTTTGTTCTTTTTCCAACAACCACAAAATAAAATTTGTCTTTTCAAAACATTTGTTTGTATTGTGTGCATCCCTCCCTATCTCTCTCATCTCACCCCAAAACCCATGGACCCAATAGAGGATGAATGGAGATGAACCCATATTTTCTGGACCGATGACTCAATTGGAGACGGACCGATGGATTCAGAACATGGAGGATCACATGAAGAATAACCCTATAGTCGGAAAGGATATGACCCAACATGCTCTTCAGTGCTTTGAAAGAAGTGCTGCTACATGGTGGAGGATGTACCAAACCGTCAATGGATGGCAAGGAGTAACCACTTGGAAATAATTTAAGTTGACTTTGCCAAAGTCTCGGTTTGTGAAGCCTTATGGAAATGATATGAAAAAGCCTTGTGCATGCAAGATTTGTGGAGAAATAGGACACACCCATGAGGAACACAATGATGGATGTCCTCATTGTGAAGAAAATCACCCAGCTGAAGAATGCCCCACTATGCACATGACTTGTTTCTTGTGTGAAGGAACTACCCACTACCCTGCTCAGTGTCACATTTACCCCATGGTACAAAGAACCATCCAGCAGAAGAAAGAAGCAATGAAAGGAGCCCTCATGGAAATTTTAGAAGAACCCGTGATGAAGGAAGAGGTGGAGGGCGCACCCGAAGAAGACACAATTAAACCCTGCACCAAATCATGCTATTCATGTGGAGAAGAAGGACACATCTCCCAAAATTGTATGAATGGGGATCTAGTAGAATTCCCGACGGAGGAAGTAGAGTATGACCCACAGGAAATAGAAGCCCTGATTGGAACGGAAAAGTCCAGAAAAAGAAGTAGATTGGATTCCAGGAAGGATCCGAGTCATATCACCTGTTATAGGTGCAAGGAGTCAGGGCACTACCTCAGAAGTTGCCCAAAAAGAAAGCCAAGGACCCAAGGAGCCTATATAATCACAAGGAAACCTCGAGACTTGTCAGAAGTAATATGTTTCTGATGTATGAAGCAGGGCACTTTGTCAGAGATTGTCCCAAGGAGAAGGAGACTCGTGATAAATAGTGGAGTCTGTAAGAAATATAGTAGTAGTACTGGGAACAATTCTTTTGAGGTGTTGAGTTGAGGCATGTAATGGAAAAAACAGGAGATTGTAATAATTTGAGAATCAATAAAGTTAGCATCATTGGTACTGATTTGGATTTTATGAGTACTGACTCCATGAAGAAAGATTTTAACCATTTTCGAGGATATGAGAAATATGGTCTATGGATGAGTTTGTGCATTTCAAGGGTGGTAGTACCCTGTGAGGACCCTTGACCCCTAGAAAGGATAATGATATTCCACGAAGTGGACTTCGGACAAAATGAGTACGAGTTTTATCTCGATATGTGGGATGCCCGAAGAATATGAAGGGATGAAGTACTATTGGATGTAAAGGAGGTATAATGTTGGTAATATGGAGCAATCGCAACTCCATGATGAGTCTGAGTAATCACGTATTAGTTTGGTGCCAATAGAAGGAAGAGAGACGGTAAAATTGGATGAATTTAAGAATGCTAGGAAGCTGGATGTTGGAATAAGGATCAGTTGCCCTGATGATAAATTCAAGGTTTGCAAGTGATGAGATGGGCCATAACCCACAGGCCCCAGGACCTGCCAAGAAGCAAGCAATTCTTGCTGAAGGAAAAACCCTGGAAGATGATATGCCTTTATCGACAGGCGATCTTATAAGAGTTACGATTTATCGATAGACGATCTTATAGGAGTTACGCAAAACCGGAGAGTTGTGAAGGAACGATAGATGTTTGTTTGGCTTGCAGAATCAATGAATTTTTCCGAACTTAGTTCGTCGACAAGAGAAATTCTGCAATGCTTGTGAGGATGACCGAGTGTTAGAATACGAGATTTGCTAAACCATATACACGGTAATGATTTGGGTGTGGGATGGATTGATCACCATACTGACTTACTCTTATTGTTCGCCTTGCTACATGGGATGGTAAATCTGAGTGACTTGCCTATAGTAGAGAGACGGCGATCTAAACCTTGTTTGAACCTTAGAATGGTATAAGTATTTTTCCCTGGTACAAGGCAGCTGCTGCCAATCGTAGGATATACGGTGAGGTTCAGCCCAGACCCATTTCCTGCAGGAGAAACCATAAATTGTTACCCACCATGAGAGATCGATAATTGTTTTAGTATTGGCGCCAGACCCGTCAGCTAAGAAGACTCAGTCACAGAAGAACTGTATCAAAATGAAAGGACAGAAGAAATTGCGGTAAAGGTTATGCCACTACCGGAAGAGCTCAGAGAAGGAATTTTCTCGAGGATCTGAGAAGACCGACACTGTCAAGAATAAGGATGGAGTATATGAGTTTTAATGGAACCGTAACGATGCTTCTAAGGGTGGTAGCACCCCGGACCCCCGGAGACGATCGATGGATTTTGAGAAGACCCCCAAACCTAACCTATTTCTTTCTAGCCTCTCTGAATCTCGAGGACGAGATTCATTTTAAGGGTGGTAGGTTTGTAACATCCCAAAATTCTAAATTTTGGAATGTTATAATAAATAGATAGATTTGATTGATTGTGTCAAATTGAGTGAGATTTGAAACTTTCTGAAAGTTAAATGAGAGGGAATAAAAGGACTTTCCCAAAATTTCATTTTGCTTTTATGATCTCCATGAATTCAAATTCTTTTCAAATACAAAACCATAGAGAGAAGATGACATGACTTCTTCCATTTAAATAAATGAAAAGGGTGTTTGAAAATATTTGAATTCCATTTGGAAAATATTTCCATTTCAGAAACTTCAAGCAACTCAATGATTTTCATGAGAGAAGATAAAATGACTTCTTCGAAAACATATGAAATATGACTTGGGAGTTTGGAAGAATTAAATTCAAAGTCCCATTGAAATTATTTTCAAATTTGGAGTTATTTGGGTTTTATTCAAATTATTTTTCTCCAAAAATAAAATATACAGAAATTAGGGTAAAATGATTCCCTACATCAGAAAATTAGAGAGAAATAAATTGGAATTAATTTTGGTATTTTTGAAATGATTTTTATTGGATTTTAGTAGAGCAGGAGCACTGTTTGAATTATTTGAATTTGTGTGGATTTTATTTAATGCTAGAAAAATGTTCATGTTGTACAAAATCTTTTTTTGAAAGTTTTGATATATAATATGCCTATAGTATATTTTACTTTATTTGGTTTTATTTTATTTTTTTGGGCCAAAATTGTTTTTTAAATAAAAACAAAAGTTCCTCCGCCGCCGAACTGGGCCGGCCCAACAGGCCGCCAGCCCAGCCCGGCACCCTCGTCCCCGAGTTCGGGATGGTTTCCCAAGCCAGCACGCCGCCGCCGCCGTGACCGCCTCCAACTCCGCGCCGCCGCCTTGCCCCCTCCTCCACGCCTCCCGAGGCCCCTCCCCGCCTATTTAAGCCGCGACCCCGCCGTCCCCTCTCCTCCTCGCGTCCCGCCGCCGCCCCGCCGCCGCAGCAACCGCCGCCGCTGGTCGCCGCATCCCGCCGCCTCTCCCGCTCGCTAGCGCCGCCGCCGCAGCCACCGCGACTGCGCCTCTCGCCGAGCCGCCGCGCCGGAGTCGCCTCGCCTCCGCCCGAGTGCCTCTCCTCGCCGCTGCCCGCCGCCGCGGGAAGTCGCCGGAGATCCGCCGCCGGTTTTTGACGAAGGACCGCCCGAACTGGTATAAACCGTTGCCCCGGTCCGATCTGGTTTTTCTCAGTTTTCGTTAAAAACCCTTTTTTATTTTGTCCAGTTATTTAGAGAATGCTCACTGGTTTAGCCTCTGGAGCAAACCAGTTCGTTGCTTTAGGTTTTGGAGCGAACGTTCGTTAGATAGTTTTTGCTCTTTCTATTTAATTTCGGCCAGGGACCCGTATGTAATTAGTTTCTTCACAGATTAGTCCCTAATCTTCAATCTATCACAACTTTTTGCTCGTTTTTCCAAAACCAATGAAACCAATGCCCACTTCTTCGTTATAATCCCCTCTATCCATTAAAACAACTTAAACATATGTTTGAAAGTTTTAAAATTTGAATTCAAACAGATTTGAATTTGAATCTTCTTTTGACCGTAACTTGAGTTTCGTAGCTCCGTTTGAGTTGATTCTTTTTGCAAATCGAAGCTCTTGACATAAACTTTCTGATAAGGCCAAATCCACACAATTTTGGTACTGTTAGAAGCCAAATCCACACAATTTTGGTACCGTTAGAAATTGTTTTCTGTTGCAAGAGTTGTTTGCTTGTTTTCGAAGTTTTCCGAGATCTTTTCTTCGATTCTTTTGCTTGATTGCTTCTGTGTGGTTACTATTGCTTGCTCACGATAGATTGACCGGAGTTTGACGAGTAGAACTATCAGGAGTTATGAGTGCGAATCATCTTCATCAATAGTACAGGCAAGTTCACACTTTTAACATATCCTTTTTATACCCAGTTTTTATGCATTAGCTCAATCCTCAAACATTGCATGGTTAGGAATTGATAACATGTGGGTATTGGGAAGTAGTTTATGAGGTAGGAACCTATTGTCCTGCATTCAAACCTTGGGAGTTACTATTACGTTATGCTTATACTGCTATGCTATGCTCGTAGACGTGGATTGGGTTTGAGTGTATCCATGACAGATGTGAGATTATTATTTAATGGTTAACTTAAGGTGGCTACTTTAATACACATCTGGGTGGATTGGTTGGGGCACCCTGGAGCACCCAGTGGTTTGCCCGGGCACCTGGAGAACCCAGTGCTTGCCCAAGGGGATCCCGGAGGACCCGTGTGATCACCCTATGGAATGCCACCCAGGCTCAAAGGGATCATAAGATTATTCATGCTAGAAACTTCTGTGTGCGGCCACAAGCCATTATGGGCTCTGGCATAGTTGAGTAAGTTCCCTGAGCTCTTGAAGAGGTGGACTAGCAGATGTCGGTGGATTGGAGGTGTACCGGTCTGCCCGGAGTAGAGAGTAAATGCTTCTGAAAGATTGTGTCTCGATCATCCGTTTCTCAAACACCATGTAGTGCGAGAAATCGAACGGAGGAGATCGAGTCTTGTGGGGAAAAGTGCGCAAACCTCTGCAGAGTGTACAAACTAATCATGATTAGCTGTGTCCCCGGTTATGGACATCTTGAGTATCTGGTTCTTGGATTATCAAATTGATCTCATCACTTTACTTAATTAATTGGTTGGGTTGTTAACTTTTAATGGGGATTGAGTTGGAGGAACCTTCAATTTTCAACCAACTTTGTAGTTAAATAAATTATATTCCTTTGCAGTAGGGAAAAATTGGCTTTTTGCAAAAACATCATAACCATCGAGCTTTTCCACCAGCCAAATATGCATGTAGTGATAGCCATTATTCAGCATTGCTCTACAGTGTGAAATTGCCAGTACATTTAATGTACTGACCCTTTGTGGCTGCAACGTCTCATGTTGCAGGAATCTTACGACGAGTAAGTGATACGTTAGGGTTACGATTTCTACACGCAACTTTGCTGTTGGTGTTGATGGGAATCCACAACCTTGTTGTTACTTCCGCTATATGGATTGAGGTAATAGTATTTACGTTACTTTATACATGTGATTTACCTCTGTTATAAATCCTCGAGTACTGTGTGTGTCAGCATACCGATCCAAGGATGGCACTTAAGCACAGAGACTTGACCGTCTGAGATCGGGTCGCTACAAGATGGTATCAGAGCACATGTTGACTGTAGGACGTGACCCCTAGAAACTGGCAAGCCCATAGAAAAGATTTTCTCTACAACTTTCTTCTAAAAAAAGATCTTTTTCCTCTCTCCTCTTCTGAGCTTATTCAAATATTTCCTTTAGTGAGACCATGCCCCCTCTTTTTTCCCTATTGACCACCCAAAGATTCGACTGATGAGACCACTCCAAGAAGTACAAGATATCGGACAACTGAGACCACTTCGGAATGAAGAGGATTTTTACCGAGAATTATAATTATAATAATGGAAACTACAACGGTTGAAGACTCTGAAGACTAGGAGAATTGGAGGCTATGAAGAATTTCCAGATTTAGTATGACCTAGTAAGGCTACCCTTATGGAACTTGACAGACTATGGAAGCTGTCAATACCCGAGATCAAGGTGTATCGGAGAATGACCGGAACATGGAGCATTAGAACTCAAAGTTTTTGTTAAGAAAACCCTAATGGAGGAGATATCAACTATGGAATGAAAGCTCATGGCAGTAACATGTGCATAGACACGGCCAACCATGGTGTTATCGCCCGCTTATGCTATTGCCACCGTGCTGAGTTACGCATGCATTTCTTTGGAAGGATTGGATGACAAGAAGCCTGATGGAGCACCTATCAGCAAGATGAAGTTTTAACCTTAGCTGGTGTATCACCAGGATCTGGAGTATTAAATCAAGAATTTTAAGATGGACCTGCAGGAAGCCGTATTTGACGAGAAAGCATTTCGTGAAGGACTCATGACCCAGAAACTGAAAGTAGCCAAGCTGGAGGAGCAAAACCTCGAGATACCGGAGATTCGTCAGGAATTGAAGGGCAATAGGACCATGGTTCATGCCAAGGATGTTGAAACACAGAAGTTTGGAACGCAACTCGAGAAATATTAAAGGACATCACGAGAGACTTCACGTCAACAGAGATGATCTAGCAAAAGAACTTGAGAAGGTCAACCACGATCAGAAGAACCCATCGGAGACATGAACAAGACTGGAAGAGTTTGACGACTTTGAAGATTTATTGACCTTTAGAAGACCAAACCCCTGTTATATACCTGCGTTAGATGCGACGTTTGTGAGCTGTCATTTGTTTGTTGTTTTTCCGACAGCCACAAAATAAAATTTGTCTTTTCAAAACTTTTGTTTGTATTGTGTGTATCCCTCCCTATCTGTCTCATCTCACCCCAAAACCCATGGACCCTTTTTCTGAACACTACTCTTTTAATATGGAAACAATTTATAGTATTCGAGTTTCTTATGATACTCCCACTATTCCGAATAAGAAGAATTTTGCTTATGTGGAGAGTAGTAAAAATTCTATGCTTGTGGCTCATGAAAAGAATGCTTTATGTGATAGTTATATTGTTGAATTCATTCATGATGCTACTGAAAATTATTATGAGGGAGGAACATATGCTTGTAGGAATTGCAATAATATCAAGTTTCCTCTCTATGTGCTTAGAGTTTTGAAGTTATGCTTGTTTTGCCTTCCTATGCTAGTTGATTATTGTTCTCATAAGTTGTTTGCTCACAAAATCCATATGCATAGAAAGTGGGTTAGACTTAAATGTGCTAGTCATATTCTTCATGATGCCCTCTTTATGTTTCAATTCTTATCTTTTATGTGAGCATCATTGAAATCATCATACCTAGCTAGGGGCATTAAACGTAAGCGCTTGTCGGGAGGCAACCCAATTTTATTTTTGTTTCTTGCTTTTTGATTCTGTTTAGTAATAAATATTTGATCTAGCCTCTTGTTAGATGTGGTTTTATGTTTTAATTAGTGTTTGTGCCAAGTAAAACCTATAGGATCTTCTTGGATGATAGTTATTTGATCTTGCTGAATAAAATCAGAAACTTTCTGCTCACAAAAACAATTGTTAAAAATCACCAGAACGTGATAAAATACTGATTCCAATTGCAGTATATCAATAAACAAATTATCTAGGCCGTCCTATTTTGGTAGAAGTTTTGAGTTACATAAAGTTTGCGTTTGATATAGATTACTACAGACTGTTCTGTTTTTGACAGATTCTGTTTCTCGTGTGTTGTTTGCTTATTTTGATGAATCTATAGCTAGTATCGGAGGTTATGAACCATAGAGAAGTTGGAATACAATAGGTTTAACACTAATATAAATAAAGAACGAGTTCGTTATAGTACCTTTAAGTGGTGGTTTGTTTTATTTCGCTAACGGAGCTCATGAGATTTTATGTTGAGTTTTGTGTTGTGAAGTTTTCAAGTTTTTAGGTAAAGATTCGATGGGCTATGGAATAAGGAGTGGAAAGAGACTAAGCTTGGGGATGCCCAAGGCACCCCAAGCTAATATTCAAGGACAACCAAGAGCCTAAACTTGGGATGCCCCGGATGGCATCCCCTCTTTCGTCTTCGTTCATCGGTAACTTTTATTTGGAGCTATATTTTTATTCATCACATGATATGTGTTTTGCTTGGAGCGTCATTTTGTTTTATTTTGTTTTGCTTGCTTTTTGAATAAAATACCAAGATCTGAAATTCTTAAATGTTAAAGAGTCTTCACATAGTTGCCTAATTATTCAACTACTCATTGATCTTCACTTATATTTTTCGGAGTAGTTTGTCATTTGCTCTAGTGCTTCACTTATATTTTTTTAGCTCACGGAGGTGGTTTTATTTTGAAGAAATAGATGACTCTCATGCTTCACTTATACTATTTTGAGAGTCTTTTGAACAACATGGTAATTTGCTTGGGTTATAAATTTAGTCCTAATATGATGGGCATCCAAGAGAGATATAATAAAAACTTTCATATAAAGTGCATTGAATACTATGAGAAGTTTGATTCCTTATGATTGTTTTGAGATATGAAGATGGTGATATTAGAGTCATGCTAGTTGAGTAATTGTGAATTTGAGAGATACTTGTGTTAAAGTTTGTGATTCCCGTAGCATGCTCGTATGGTGAACAGTTATGTAATGAAGTCGGAGCATGATTTATTTATTGATTGTCTTCCTTATGAGTGACGGTCGGGGACGAGCGATGATATTTTCCTACCAATCTATCCCCCCTAGGAGCATGCGCGTTAGTACTTTGTTTCGATAACGAATAGATTTTTGCAATAAATATGTGAGTTCTTTATGACTAATGTTGATTTCATGGATTATACACACTCGCATCCTTCCACTATTGCTAGCCTCTCTAATACCACGCACCTTTTGCTGGTATCATACACCCACCATATACCTTACTCAAAACAACCACCATACCTACCTATTATGGCATTTTCATAGGCATTACGAGATATATTGCCATGCAACTTTCCACCATTTCATTTATTATGACACGCTTCATCATTGTCATATTGCTTTGCATGATCATGTACTTGACATCGTATTTGTGGCAAAGCCACCGTTCATAATTCTTTCATACATGTCACTCTTGATTCATTGCACATCCCGGTACACCGCCGGAGGCATTCATATAGAGTCATATCTTGTTCTAAGTGTCGAGTTGTAATTCTTGAGTTGTAAGTAAATAAAAGTGTGATGATCATCATTATTAGAGCATTGTCCCAGTGAGGAAAGGATGATGGAGACTATGATTCCCCCACAAGTCGGGATGAGACTCCGGACGAAAAAAGAGACCATAAAAAAAGAGAAAGGCCCAAATAAAAAAATAAAAAAATGAGAGAAAAAGAGAGAAGGGACAATGTTACTATCTTTTGCCACACTTGTGCTTCAAAATAGCACCATGATCTTCATGATAGAGAGTCTCCTATGTTGTCACTTTCATATACTAGTGGGAATCTTTCATTATAGAACTTGGCTTGTATATTCCAATGATGGGCTTCCTCAAAATGCCCTAGGTCTTCCTGATCAAGCAAGTTGGATGGACACCCACTTAGTTTCTTTTGTTGAACATTCATACACTTCTAGATCTAGTGCATCCGTTGCATGGCAATCCCTAGTCACTCACATTGATATCTATTGATGGGCATCGTCATAGCCCGTTGATACGCCTAGTTGATGTGAGACTATCTTCTCCTTTTTCGTCTTCTCCACAACCACCATTCTATTCCACCTATTGTGCTATGTCCATGACTCACGCTCATGTATTGCGTGAAGATTGAAAAAGTTTGAGAACATCAAAAGTATGAAACAATTGTTTGGCTTGTCATCGGGGTTGTGCATGATTAAATACTTTGTGTGATGAAGATAGAGCATAGCCCGACTATATGATTTTGTAGGGATAGCTTGCTTTAGCCATGTTATTTTGAGAAGACATGATTGCTTTGTTAGTATGCTTGAAGTATTATTGTTTTCATGTCAATATTAAACTTTTGTTTTGAATCTTATAGATCTGAATATTCTTGCCTCAATAAAGAATATTAGATTGATAAATATGTTAGTTAGCATTCCACATCAAAAATTCTGTTTTTATCATTTACCTATTCGAGGACAAGCAGGAATTAAGTTTGGGGATGCTGATACGTCTCCGACGTATCTATAATTTTTGATTGTTCCATGCTATTATATTATCTCTTTTAGATGTTTAATGGGCTTTACTAAGCACTTTTATATTATTTTTTGGGACTAACCTATTAACCCAGAGCCCAGTGCCAGTTTCTGTTTTTTCCTTGTTTTTGAGTATCGCAGAAAAGGAAAACCAAACAGATTCCAATCGACCTGAAACTTCACGGAATTTATTTTTGGACCAGAAAAAGCCCACGGAGCATCGGAGATGGACCAGGGGAGTCCCGAGGCCACCACGAGGGTGGGGGGCGCGCCCCCTGCCTCGTGGCCGCCTCGGGGACCCCCTGACTTGTTCGCGACGCCAACACCTTTTATATATACCCAAACTTTCAAAAAGAAACCTAGATCGGGAGTTCCACTGCCGCAAGCCTCTGTAGCCACCGAAAACCAATCTAGACCCGTTCCGGCACCCTGCCGGAGGGGGGATCCCTCACCGGTGGCCATCTTCATCATCCAGGCGCTCTCCATGACGAGGAGGGAGTAGTTCACCCTCGGGGCTGAGGGTATGTACCAGTAGCTATGTGTTTGATCTCTCTCTCTCTCTCTCTCTCTCTCTCTCTCGTGTTCTTGAGGTGGTACGATCTTGATGTATCGCGAGCTTTACTATTATAGTTGGATCTTATGATGTTTCTCCCCCTCAACTCTCTTGTAATGGATTGAGTTTTCCCTTTGAAGTTACCTTATCGGATTGAGTCTTTAAGGATTTGAGAACACTTGATGTATGTCTTGCATGTGCTTATCTGTGGTGACAATGGGATATTCACATGATCTACTTGATGTATGTTTTGGTGATCAACTTGCTGGTTCCGTATACTTGAGGTGACAATGGAGTATCTAGGTGACATTAGGGTTTTGGTTGATTTGTGTCTTAAGGTGTTATTCTAGTACGCACTCTATGATAGATTGAACGGAAAGAATAGCTTCATGTTATTTTACTACGGACTCTTGAATAGATCGATCAGAAAGGATAACTTTGAGGTGGTTTCGTACCCTACCATAATCTCTTCGTTTGTTCTCCGCTATTAGTGACTTTGGAGTGACTCTTTGTTGCATGTTGAGGGATAGTTATATGATCCAATTGTGTTATTATTGTTGAGAGAACTTGCACTAGTGAAAGTATGAACCCTCGGCCTTATTTCCTAGCATTGCAATACCGTTTGTGCTCACTTTTATCATTAGTTACCTTACTGTTTTTATATTTTCAGATTACAAAAACCTATATCTACCGTCCATATTGCACTTGTATCACCATCTCTTCGCCAAACTAGTGCACCTATACAATTTACCATTGTATTGGGTGTGTTGGGGACACAAGAGAGTTTTTGTTATTTGGTTGCAGGGTTGTTTGAGAGAGACCATCTTCAACCTACGCCTCCCATGGATTGATAAACCTTAGGTCATCCACTTGAGGGAAATTTGCTACTATCCTACAAACTTCTGCACTTGGAGGCCCAACAACGTCTACAAGAAGAAGGTTGCGTAGTAGACATCAAAATTACCATTTGAACTTCTGCATGTGGCACATTAATGTGGTCAAAGCAAGTTCTGTGGTCAGTACTCAATTTGGCCAATGAGCTAAACATCAATTTGGTCAGTACTCTATTTGGTCAAAGCAAGGTCTAACAAATATTTAGCCGCATGTTTCTTATACTAATTTGAATTTAAACCAACACAATTTCGTCCATTGTTAGGAAAAGTTAAGGATTGTGAGCGAGAAAGTGGAGAGAAAAAAAGGTACTTGTTAGCGGCAGGGGCGCGAGTAGGATGCCCTTTGCTAGGGAACTAAAGTAGGATTTGTCTTTACAACGCTGTTGTCGCAGTGTTCACATTTCAATCTTACATTTGGCCAATCTATTCTTCTCATTCTGAAGGCACCGACAGACCATGATACTTGAAGATATGGACGTGCCAAATCTGCGCCGACCTCCTCTACGTGATATCTCTAATGTTGATCATCATTCCCAAATGTCTCCAGTGCCAGGTAAATGCACATGATTGCTTATGGTTTATCGCATTGGGTCATATAATTTACCTGTTTTTGCACTGAAATTGACTACAAAATTAGTGAGCTCGGAGAACTTAACCCCGTTAGGATCCTGATGGGAATGGGTAAATCTTGCTAAGCAACTACCAGAGCACAATAGAACTGAGCTGATGGGGATGCGAGAAACTACCAGAGACGACATCTGGTCGACAAAGATGGATGCGAGGTGGGTTACTAATATGTTTTTATAGTTAAGTTTGTTTCTGAATAGTGTATTCTACTTCACTTATTCTTTTAATTTGTCTCCCAAAATGTTTATAATGTTATCCTTGTTGTTTAGCATCTGTCAGTAGTAGAAGAGATGAATCACAAAAGTAAAGCTTACAGTTAAAAATATGTGAAGCTCGGGAGGGCATGGTGCTCAAATACGTGTACCTCGAAACTTAATTTTGTTCGCCTGCATCAATCATCCAGTTCTGGTCTGACTTCATTTTGCAAGGTCAGTGTGAGCAATATTTGCATTCCACACTATATCACGACCTTTTCTCCATTTTATGGGTACCTGCAAAACTAATTGAATTAAACAGGGCCACTGAACTTACGGTAACAAGAATGTCCAGCTACACAATAGCGCAAGCAAAATTCAAACATTTTCTTGTGGCCAGATTAAATCTAAATGTACATGCACAAGACATATTGACCACAAAATGTATAATCACTAAATTAGGCGGTTCAGCTTGAAGATATATGTTCATATGGTGAGTGTATGACCCAACTCCAGCAAATTTTTAGCTCAGAGAGTAAACGTCCTTAGAATTTAACAGGAAAAATCTACATACAACTCCCTCTATAACAAAATATAAGACATTTTTATATTTCCGACAGCTCCCAAATCTCTGTAAAACTACAATTCTGCCCTCACCATTGTCCAGCTCCCAGATCAATTTGAATTTTAACCTCGCCGTCGGCAGCACCTCGTGCCTCGCCCAGCAACTCGCGCCTCACTATTGCCTAGGCACTGCTTGCCGCACCCAGGCACTCCTCCTTGGCCAGGCGCCCAGGTGGAGGCCACCGCTGCTGACGCTCGTCCTCGCCGCGCTGGCCTAGGCACTCCTTGCCGCCTAGAGGCGCTGCTGGTCCAGGCACTCCTTGCTGCCCGGAGCACTCCTCGCCTAGCAGCACCTTCTCATCTGCAACTGATTCAAATTGATTTCAGAGGAGCCGCATAGGAGGAGCAGATCAAGCGGAGCAGAGACAGTTACTGTACAAACTGATTCAAACTGTGCAGTTACTGTAAATTCACGACAATTACAGTTATTGTACAGCTAACAAACTGTGCTCCAGTTACTTGTACTGCAGGAGTAACAAACTGTACAAACAAAAACAGAAACAAAAACTATACAAACTGAACTGGACAGAAGCAGTACCAAGAACAAAATATTTGCACTAAACTGAAATTAACCTAACATTTGCAGATGCAGAAGCAGTACTCCTAAACATGCATGGATCATCTACTCCAGATACAAGTCGTACAAGCTTTAAGTGTTGATCGTACAAGCCTGCTCCTAAACTTTCAGAGTACAAGCCCTAAACAATTATTTATGCCCATTTCAGAGTTGACAGCATGCATCATCTTCTCCTAAACAATTTTTGCATCATCTAAATACTCTAACTACTGCATCATCTATCTGCATCATCTATATACTCTTAACTATTGCATCATCAACAATATTCAGTAAATACTCTAACTGAACTAGGCGATCCAAGCACATGCATCACTACACTGGAGTACTCTGCACATGCATCTCCACATTGGATCAAGGAATCATCTACTCCATCTGCAATACTCCTAAACTGAAAAATAAAATAAACTGCTAAGCACTGCTCCTTCTGAAAATCATATGAAAATAATAATATGCTAAACTAAAAAGAATCATCTGCTAAACTGAACTATGGCTTCAGTTATGTTCATTTTAGCAGCAGTACTACAACATCTACTCTAGCAACAATAAAGGATGAGTAAATGTTGGAATTTCAAACCATGTACACTGATTTTCAAACCATGTACACTATGCAGCAGTACAATTCATAAAAATTAGTGCTACTCCTTTCTGTTACAAAGACCATCCCTACTATATTGCAAAACCTAGACTGAGGAGACGCAGTACTGTAAGTGTTGGATAAGCAACATGAAAATCAATGTTGGAGTAACTGTCTTGCACCTAATCAGTGCAGACGTAGCAGCCGCATCTTCACGAGCTGCTTCGTCGTCCATATCCCACGGTTCTTCCCTTCGCAACATGCATCCTACTCCCATCTGCATCCCATCAAGAATCACAACCATATCCCATCTGAATCCATATCCCATCCTCACAAGATCACAGCATACTATACTCCTAATCAAGAATCTACCCACGCAGACAGTACGAGAAAAATGCACACCTTGTGGGTCTTGCCGTCGAGCGTAGAGCGTGGTAGTCGACTGGGTAGGGTGCGGGCTCGCTCTCGGGTGCCGTCGAGATGGAGGGGGGCTCCGTCGAAGAGAGCCCGTCGGGGACGGCAGCCTCCAGTACGGGCGCTCCTCCTTGCAGGTCGAGGGCGACGAGGAGCGCCGGCGTTCGTTGCAGCCGTTGTCGAGTTGGAGAAGCCCGCCCTGCCCGCGCTCCGCCTGCTCCTCCTCAACCTCGGTAAAGAAATCTTTGGAGCAGGCGACACGTGCGAGAGGGAGAGAAGGTGGTGACGCGCGTCCGTCGGAGGGAGGCGGCAGCGCACATCGTCGGAGGAGAGCTAGGGATTCGGTGGAGGGGAATGAGAGAGTGGTGCGGAGAGAGTGAGGGGAACGAGAGCGTTGTGCGGCATCGGGGTTGTGCTATATTGGGAAGTAAAGAAAAATCGTTACGTGACAGAAAATGTGCATCGATCCCAAAAAAGTGTGTTATGTATTTTTTTTAGCAATATACTCCCTCCGTTCCTAAATATAAGTCTTTTTAGACATTTCAAATGCACTACAACATACGGATGTATGTAGACATATTTTAGAGTGTAGATTCACTCATTTTGCTCCGTATGTAGTCACTTGTTGAAATCTCTAAAAAGACTTATATTTAGGAACGGAGGGAGTATTTTGTTAGAGCAATCTACAACCAGACTTGGCAAATCCGGCCCTTTAATGCCAAGAATGCACCCGGGGCGTCTGCGGGCACTGACCAGGCACTCCTAAAAATTACAATCCACATCCGGACACCTTAATTAGCATATCTCTCAGATCCATATAAACTTATGCAACTACGTCGATGCACACGCATCGTCCGGCTACTCCATCACACTACACTAAACATGTTTGGCTATGGTGGAGTTCATCCACGGCTGCCCCTTGCCCTTCCCGGCGCCCTTGTCGTCCTTCTCGCGGAATTACCGGTCGAAGACGCAATACGGATCGAGCCGGATCCGCTCGTCGCCGCAACTGTCCTCGCCGTCGCTGTCCTCCTTCGGTGGCAGTCCGTCCATGGCACGGACCGCCCGATTCTGCTCAGGGCGAGGGCGCGCGTGTTCCTCCGCTGCCATTTCTTCACAATGCGGGCGTGGATGGCCTCCTCCTCTGCGGCCGCCCTCGCCGCTGCATCATCCGCCTCCGCCGCTGCCATTTCCGTCGCGATACCGGCCTCGACGGTCATTATCCTATCCTTCCCATGGCGTGCTGCCCGTTCCTGGTGGGACTCATAGTCTGCCCGACCGGTGATGGGAAAGGAGAGGTGTTCCGGCTGCCGGGACCATGAGGATCCAGCACCAGAGGACCTGAGCGCCCGGTGAGCAGACGCTATGCCGTCGGGGCGGACGGATCCGTCCGTCGGTCGGGTGTTGTCCTCCCAGGAGCGGCGGAGTGTGCGAACTGCCATTGCCTCCTCCAACCCACACTCGATGACACCCCAGTCGACGGATCCGGACTGGTCGGAATCCGATCCGCTTTCTGCCATGGCAGAGAAGGCCGGAATCCGGCGGAGGTGAGCTCGGGCGGCGGAGGGGGAGTTGAGGGGAGTGGAGTGAAGTGGCTAGGGTTTGCTCCAGCGAGCGGATGAGGACGAATGTAAGTGGGGTCTGGTGGGCCAGCATGGTCCGGTACGAGGTGGCGGGCGCGCCCGGGCGCGCCCATATCCGTCCGGGCATTTGAGGTCCGTTTGAGAGGCCCGTCTGGGTCAAAAAATCATGACGGGGCAGTGACCGGGCGGCCAGCCCGTGCGTATGAGGCAGGTTTGAGAGGTCCGGTTGTAGATGCTCTTAAGGGAGTATAATTTACAAAGACACCAGGGCGCCCAGGGGAACGGAGTGTGGGCAGCACGAGCACAACTTGGAGCCGCAAGGGGAGCTAGCGATAAGCGGTAGGGCGACCCTTCTGCACCTCCCGGCTGAGGACGGATCTGGCCGCACCAGATGTGCTAACGGCTATTAACCGGATCCGGCCAAAACTGTAAACCATGGCGGGGAGTGGAGGGGGCGGGCGACATCATGGTGGAGGGGATGGGAGGCGGTGGTGAGCGTGGAGGGGTGGCAGCAGATCCACGCCACGACGAGGAGAGATATGGCGACAGCGACATCGTGGCGAGGAGATATGGCGGTGGCGACGCCGTGGCGAGGAGACATGACGGTGTCGACCTGTGCGGGTTGAATGAGATGTGAGTAAGGGATTGTGTCCGTGCAGCGAGGGGGTGACCTGTTTTTTTTAAGAAAAATCGGTTGTTTTTTTTATATGAAGGGAAATCAACTATTTGCTCCTAGAGAAATGTAACATATTTTTATAGTGAAAAATATCACATACCTTAAATAATAAATTCCCCGAGAATAATCATGAACAAGTGATTTATAAGTTAGCCTAAATTTATTAAAATCAGGATGCAGCTTACAAATCATTAAACTTTTTGTGATATTTTTTATGCGGTTGTTACTTTTGACCAATACAACCACATTAAACTTTTTGCCCTTCTGGCACAGTTATTTACATCTCACACATAATGTTTAGTTCTTCTTAAATGCCACAGTTTAATTGGAAGAGGGAAGGGAGGGAGGGAGAGAGAGAATCTTGCATTGCAGCGAGAGAGGCAGAGGGAGGGAGAAGTTAAACAGTGTGAGATGTAAATCAAGTGCATGGTTAAAGTCTGGTGGAGATGGAAGGTGTGATTGCGAGCTAGATGCACCATTGAAAAATGTGGCAATCTCGGGCTCGAGAGGCAGAGAGGCAAAGATAATGGATGGAGGAAGAGAAGGAAAAGAGTAATTTAACGGTAAAAAAAGACAACATTCGCTGATGTGCATGAGGAATCTAAAAGTACTCCACTTGTTCTACATTTATGTATCTTTTTCACGAATCAACGTGGAACTGTGTACTGACATGCCTCCTTATCTAGAATCTCCATTTGCACCATCTAGAAGAAAATTTGAGGAAGAGACTAAAAGGCACATACATGAGTAGCCTGATTCTTGTCTTAGAAAGTTGGTTCTTATATATATGTCTTGGATTAAAAAGAGCATGAGAACTTGCCAAGCCATTTGGAAATGCCATCAGAGCTGGAACTTTTTTAGGTTGCTGACAACATTGAGCTGGACTTGCTTTTGTTGCTACTACTGCTGAAGACAAACTCCAGAAAAGGGAGTGAAAGCAGAAAGAAGAGAGGTTGCACAAGATGAGTAATGATGGGTAGCGGTAGAGGCAAAAACTGTGATGATGATGCGGATCTGACTATTAGTATGTTTCCCATCAAGGAAACCTACAATTTCTGTTATGATACATATTTTCTATTATGAGGTGTGTTTCTCATAAAGAATGTGATTTCTGCCTGATAGTTTTCTAAAAACGCGAAGGTTTTATGCAAAGATTGACATTTAAGAAGGATGTAGTAAAATGTAAACCTTGGTAGGTACTCCTGAAGTTGAAGCTACTCAGGCCATAGTAATTTGTTTTTCCGAGCACTGAACTACTGTTTTGGGTTTTGCTTAGTATTGTTATTCCTCGTAGAATATTCAAGAGGAACACCCTTTAAATTTTGTACTTATCATAGCTTCAGGTCCACTTGTGAGCTCTTATGCAATTTTGCTTAAGTTAGATTAGGATGGGGTTCCTTTGACCTTATGGTCATGTATATAACAACGACGACCTATTACATATCCTTTTTCCCCTCAGAAATCTTTAGGTACAACTGCATGGTTACGTGCATCGAATTAAAAGCGTGTATGGCAGGTGGTGGAAGGAAAGATTGCAAGTCAGATGCACCACTGGTATACAGTAGACACAATTCGTGTTAAACCACTGAAATATTTATGACCCGTTCCAATGCACGGGCAGTCAACTAATTCGATATGCCATCATCTCTCGAGGTAGTGATAGCCGTTTTTTCAATCAGATGTACAATACGCCATCATCTCTTGGAGTATGTGGGGAAGTTTAGAAAAGATGCAAGAAATGGTGCAGCGAGATGACACACCTTCTAAGTGACGACAATGCTACATGCTGCTTTGTCTTTTTTTATTTAATATATTTTTATATGTTCACTTTTATAGGTTAGAGATAATAAAAATTGATGGCTTCGGATGATGCTTTGAAAATGTCAATTGAGAAAGTCATGGATATAACTATGAGCGACTAGACTCAAAAGTCATCCAGTTTTACACGATGATAATACTTTTTTTGCGGAGTATGAGAGAGATGGAGATAGATTACATTGATGTTCAAAAAGAATCCTTCGACAAGGGCCGGGTCAATTTCATTGGAAGGAGCCAAAACTACACCGAGTTTTATACAGTAACGTAATCTATCTCCATTGCTAAAAACCTAAAAAGCCCGTGGCAACGCACGGGCATTCTACTAGAGGTCAACACGAGGTCAGAAAATTTGCGAGAAGGAAACTATCCAGACGTTGGCAACATTTTTTGATAGCTGGCCTGGGATGGACAACGACATCTC
The DNA here is from genome assembly GCF_018294505.1 of Triticum aestivum. Classification (NCBI taxonomy): domain Eukaryota; kingdom Viridiplantae; phylum Streptophyta; class Magnoliopsida; order Poales; family Poaceae; genus Triticum; species Triticum aestivum. The sequence goes on from NC_057802.1 coordinate 551,280,159, forward strand.
ATCGTGCAACATGGTAAGTAAAGTATTTTGTCTATTGTTATCATTGTTTATTGTTGTTTCTAATAGCTCCACTTGTAGATTTATCTTCCCTATGCATTCATCGGTCAATACATCTTATACGTCATCGACAAAAAGGCACGTCGTCTATATATTATGGACCCTATTCAAACATCACACAGAGGTTAAAAATTTGAGCCATGCACAGAAATTAAAAAGTTTTGCAAGGGATTTCAAAGAAGCACTCAAAATAAAGCTGCCTGGTTGGAATTCCGATATATCTAAATGGCAACATTTATTTGCGTTTGATATTCCAACGACTATAGATGGGTAATGAATTCATAATAAAAATATTTATTTTTGTTATCACTATATTCTTTATATTATTAATTTAAAAAATTGCAGGAATGTGTCTGACTATTTTGTTTTTCATTTTATGCTGTGGTGGAACGGTAAAGAATTGGTGAAGTCTGTTTGCGCGGTGAGTATTGTCCGTTACATGTTTTAAGACCTTCGGTGTGAAATTTTCATACTAACTACATATATTGTTTGTGAAGGATGGGTATGAGTTGAGGAAGTAGTTTTTATTATACTTGCTAAAACATCGTGGTAATGAAACTAAAGGCAACTTTCCTGATATTGTGAAAGAATTTCTTAAGCGTATTATCTAGATATTGATAGTTTTGTACTAGAGGTTCAGTTTGAACATCGCTCAGTTTGTTACATGGACATGTCGTTAATCTTTCTTTTTGTTATGAATTTTTATTTCTCTTCATTTCTATCACAATAAGATCGACTTTACCGAGGATGAGAATGGATCAGTTATTAAATCTTGGATGGAAATTTCTTTTACCTGTTTCCCTGGGCAATCTCTTATTAACAACCTCTTCTCAACTTGTTTCACTATAAATAAGATAATACAATAATAATAAGAATATTTTCAACACAAACGCTCTCTCAAACAAGAGAAATAAACATGTCTTTTTCATAGATATTTAGAATGATTAGGTTCCAATAATTGTGTTTGTGTTATATTGTTTGTAAGTGTGAAATTTAATATGTAACTCTTGCAAACTATTTCAAGAGCCCGTGGCAACGCACGGGCACTCTACTAGTGTTCGTAGCTATCCGAGCTAGATTGTGCGGCAACTGTCAAACATCTCATCTCACGTAGGCGAGTACCGTGGTCACGTTAACTAGCCTAGAGTTGTCTGGGCGATCGATCGAGCCGAGACGCTAGCTTTTTGGTTTTTCCACAAAAAAAATAAAATTGACGCGCGGCCAACCGTACGCCGATTTGTACGCCACATATGCACTTGCGGTGAGGTCACCATTACGCACGTACGAGCAGTCCCCAAGGACCTAGAGGATTTGATTTGATTTGATGATGAACAGTTAAGGTACAAACCTCAAAACAGGACACAACAAGCATATCCAGAAATAAGAGAGGAGTGTTCCACCGAGCTCTCACAGCGATCAAGAACTCTCGGTCGTCGGATTGGTTTGCTTGATGCAATTCTGGGCGTTGGATCGAGAGGTGGAAGGAGCTGGGCCGTCGGATTGAAGATGAGCTCCTGCAGGAATGAATAGTTACCGCCCGCTATAAAGATCTCGTGCCACCGCCTGTTAATACAGCACCCCACCGAGGACATTTTCGAAATTTCACTACGTGGTATAAAAGGCCAACGTCAGGGTTTCTCCCCAACCCGCTTCCTCTCCTCTCCCCAATCGGCTTCCTCTCACGCGAGGGAGAGCCACCGCCGCCGCCCCCTCCCCTTCCACCCTAGCCGCCGCCTCTCCCATCCCCCTCTCCTCTCCATGGTCCCCCGTCCCTCTCTCCTCTCCACGGTCTCACGTCCCCCTCTCCTCTCCATGGTCCTCGGCAGAGGCAGCACGGGCGGCCGCCGCACCACGCGACAGAGCGCCCGGCCACATCGGAGAGGTCCTGGATGTCGTGGTGAGGAGCGTGTGCTGCCGAGACGGCCGTCCGCAGCATCGTCGCTATCGACCATGCTAGGTGGCCAGGCGGAGCGCGGCGGCGCTTGACGGTTTGTGTGGGACCTCAACGGCATGGAGGAGGATGGGGTTCATGCTGCGGGTGTGGCTGGCCTCCTTCGCGGCGGCGGCAGGCGGCGGCTACTTCCTCTACAAGGACTACAAGCTCGCCCACGACTCCATGGCGCTCCAGGTACGGTTTGCACCCTTGCACGCATCTGAACCTCCGTGGACTGCAACTCCACCCAAGCCGCTGCTGTAGGTGAACCTCTCTCTCTCTCTCTCTCTCTCTCTCTCTCTCTCTATCTGACGACTGCTCCTCATTTTCTTGGATTGCAGGTCACCACTATCACGGGGCAGGACGATGTCTTTGCAGTAGCTTGGATGGTGTCTCCACTGCTTGATCTACTTCGCTGCTGTAAATGGAGATATATATATCTGACATAGAACCTTATATATGAAATACTAATCTCATGCATTAGTTTTGTAAGCCATGGTGTATTAGCAGCAAACACATTACTCATGAGATGTGGGTTTCATTCTGCACCTCTAAAATTCTCCATCACACAAATAGAACAAACAATTCGACTTATTGCCCACATATGGGGGATCTGTATATGTCTTCTGGTGTCTGTTAAAGCTGCGACCTTGGTTATGCAATGTAGTATCTAGGCAAAGGTAGATTGGGGACCCTGATGATCTATCTGATGTCAGCTGCAGGGCAGTTGTGTATGGGTAAACCGGCTCACGTGGTGATCTAGGTTCTAGGGTATAGATCAATGCACGCCCGTCTTTCTTTGTTATTGTTGATCCGTGCTTGGTATGGAAATGTTGCTCTCCGATCTCCTGAGCGCGATTCCATGACTAGCTTGTGGTGGTGGGTAATTTAGTGCAACTCTGCCTGCTCATATCTGGAGTATGATGAGAATTGGGTGATTTTGTGCAGTTCTTTAGTTTGATGTAGACTTGTAGATACATGTAGCGAAAGCAAGTAGGGTTTGGTATGTGATTTTGTAGCTTTTATTATGATACATCCTTTAAACATGTGCTTTGCTGTACTTATTATTAGCAACCGTAACGGGAACTCTGGACGCCTCCACCTCCACCCACCGGCTGGGGGCCCCCGTCACTCCTGCTCCATCGCGTGGCCATCATCGGGGCCTCGCCGCGGTCTCGAGGCTGTGATCCTGAAAGGTGAGTGAATTTGTCAGAACCCCCGGGTTGCATTGGGTGGGGATGCACCTTCTAAGCGTTTGCTAATGCTGAGATTATTTGTCACTCGTGTTGCCGGGGCAGGATGACACCACGCTTGGTGGTGTGGGATGGCTGCAGATGCAGAGCGCTTCTGATCTCGTAAGACAACAATCTTCATGTTCTGTTATGCGCTTGAGTTTCTATAGGATACTGTGATTGGAAACTGTTGGTCGCTGTTTGATAGCTGGATTTTTTGAGAGGGGGACTTTTATTTGTTCTAAACATGACGCTGACTTTGTTTCTGAAGATGCAGGATCTTAGGTCCCAGCTTCAGGAAATGATTCCGGAGCAACAGGTTTGTGGCTCACTCATGCATTCTGTTGTGAAGTTAAGTTGGAAAGTATTCGTGTCATCTGATTCCTTATCCTCTCTTTTTATCAACCCCTGCTATTTACTCAACCAGTGTTAACCCTGACAGTTCATGTGATTCTGTGTGATGCTTAGTTTCTGCTTCCAAATAGTGTAGAACACCTTTTATTCACAAATGCCATGGTGTAACATGCTAGCAAATGATAATTGTTGCAAACTAGCATTTAATACTCAACACCTTTAAGGAACAAATTTACCTTGTTTCAAATATATTATTCATGCGTTGCACTAGATTCTGTTACATGCCTGATATGAAAATAAATTAGTAGATTAGTCAATTACGCTCTTAATATTGGAGAGGTGCTACTTGGATTCGTCTTCACCGCTCGAACCACTTGTCTCTATGAAAGACTAATTCTGCCGGTTCAAAGTTATTTCATGTCGATTGCATTTTTTTACAAGACCGCTTGAAAAAACTTGTCAGAGCATGAAAACGTCCAGCTTGGTAACATAACTGTGGACATGGTATGCATTTAATAACATTTGTCTTTAAAAACTCTGTTTCTGTGCCGACCAAATTCTGAACAATGTTTCTACTTTCTCCAGGTCCTTGGTGGGATGAGAGGGATTACTGGAATGCTCTGGGAAACATCTTTACTTGACCCGGAGGAGGTATCCTTTTATTGTTCTCCTTTGTAGTGCTATGGGTGCTGTAATGAGAGCAAATTACATATTAGCTTGTATGTCTAGGAATGTTCCTTGGGTTAGAAAATTGATTATTATATTATCTTGAGATCTCCAGTCAAGTTTCTGTCCTGAAGTTGAGCTTAATTTGTCCCTGTACAGTAGTAATTAGTGTGTTAATTGTATACTTTATGTCGAAATATGAATCACTTTCCAGAATTGACTATAGCACAGTGATTTAAAAGATATGTTCACGTTCAAATTGGATTAACTCATTATACATCAACTTGCTTGACTACAAGAGCATAATCCTTTATGGTTTATATTTTAGCATGCCTGCCTCATTGCAGAGTTTTGATTGAATTGGTACTTAGTTTGGCTTGAGATATTTAAATTTATGCGTCATTGGTATATCTCTGTTGATGCCTGTAATTTGTGTGCTTTCTATTCAGGGTATTCGATTTAGAGGTCTCTCTATTTCAGAGTGCCAGAAAGTACTGCCGGCTGCAGTTAAAGATGGAGAACCTTTACCTGAGGGTCTCCTTTGGCTTCTTTTGACTAGAAAGGTTTGACTTCTATGAAACACATACCCCTCTTTAGTTTAGTGGTCTGTGAAAATAGTTCGTTCGAAAATAGGAGGTATAATTTGTTCATTGATGCAGTAGAGGACGTAATGTATCGGTTGACTTTTCTATTATACCGTCCATGAGTATTATAATAAAGTTTTGCCTTCATACTATAAATCCCCTCATTGGAGCTATATATCATATGCCGTACCATTTAGTCTGGTTCATGAGTAAAATGTTTTAATAAATTTAAGGTTGTTCTTTGTTTGCTTGCTGTTTGCTAGCACTAATGCTGATGTATGAACAAATATAGAGCTTCAAAAGAAAACAAAGTATAGTTCATATTTTTAATCATTTATGTCCATATCATGTGATGCTAATGTATGAACTTTATATAGTTTGGTTTAAACGATATCAAATAAAATAATATATATTATGGAAATTAAATAAACCCTACAAATCAATTTAGGAAACTATTGTTACTGGCAAAATGAAATTATAGAATTAAGGATTTGCAAGGCTTTCGTTTGCAACTGGAAATACTTACGCTAAGCGCTATATGAGTATTTTGATTTTTGTGCATTTCCTGATATTTTAAGGAATTGGCGATGATCAATTTACAGTCAATTATCAATTTGTGCGGTTCATTAAATAATCAAGATAACACGTGGAGGCCCATTCTTCTTTGGGCCAGCAGCCTTCTCGCCAATGAAGGCATTTCTACCCGGTCCTTTTCTTCTAGCCTGCTGCAGGGACCAAACACTATACCTTCTTCGGTGAGCTCTTCTTCTCTTGCCTTTCTCCCTGCGCCGCTTATTCGGTCGGGGTTGATCTCTCCTTAGACCCTTTCTCTTTTACCTGACTATTCTATCCTTTCCTAGGTCTTCAATCTGTTTTCTTCTTCAATGAAGCTGACCATGACATCCTGCACGTAGTGCACTGCTCCCAGAGGTATCTTTCTCTCTTCCAGATCTAGTTCATTTTGCTCTGAGTTTAGTTATGCTTATGATTGCCTGTTGTGCCTATATTCGCTCGCCATCACATGTCCGCGGTGCATGTCAGTGTTAATTATATTTGCACAATCAGATAGGGGTAGATGGCCTCCTGCCCTTGGTTGCTTCCCCTCTGCTTACTAAAATACATGTACAGTTCTTATATTTTACATTTACGATCAGCGAAATTAATAGCTGTGACACATTTAAGCTATTGAAGTTCATTTGATTTTGTGTATCTATAGATGTGCTTATATTCTTGAATCCATTTGATTTTATGTCTCTATAGACATATTTATGTGCCTGTCAGCTCATGCCGACAGTTTGCTACGTATTTACCGTCCTGTCAGCTCATGCTGACCGTTTGCTCATGCTGACATTTGTCTAAGTTTCTTTATTTCAAAACTGCATATGCACGAGAGGCTCACACTGAGGGAGGGCTAAATTGTGAGATATCCTTGTTTGGTCCTTCCATATGCCTACAAGGCCTGAATCAATATGACATGGTTTATCATTGAACTGAATGCTTCAATGGAAATTTGATTTCAGGTGATATCATGAATATATACTTTTTATGGTTTGGCTAGATGGTCATTCTAGATTTTGTTTGATTGTGTATAAATGGCCGGGTTGTGATTACGAAGCTGATTTTCTTTTGGTACTACAATTGTTGCCCACTGCCGCCGCGTCTGTCAAGCTAGCGCGTCACATCTGCCACTTCTCCTCTAGGTAGCACGGGGTTCTGCCTATGTGAGCCACGACGGCGCTGCCCGTGCCACTGCCTCGTTCGTGAGCATCACCTCGCCCCTGCCCCGTCTGTGAGGTAGACGCTTTGTGGAAGGAAGGCGAGCTCTTCCGCCGTGGGAGCCGTCGGGAATTGTTCGCTTGCCGGGTTTTGGCCACTTACCCGGTGGCTCCAGCTAAGCTGAGGTGAGCAGATTGATCGAGGTTTTCTTCCACTTTTGGCGCATCAGATCTAGAGTCTTCCATTCCTGTTTCAGTTTTCTTGGATGGTAAGATGTTGTGCTCGGATTTGAAGAGACTTACCTCCAAAGATTTGAGATCTTATAGAAATTAGAAGTGAGAGTCTTTTAAAATGAATTATGCATAGTATTGCTCAATGGGATGCATAATTTGTTGTTTGTCTCATCAACTACAGTGCTAATTTACATACTGATTTCGTCGTGCTAATTTACATACTGATTTCGTCGTGATATAACTTGATGCTTAGACTATTTTGTTTTGTTTCGGCTGCAGAATATACCATATGGTTACATACACATGGTTGATTTACTTTTGGTTAAAAGTGTGAGGCTTTGGTGAAATTCCGGTTCCACCACTAGAAGATTTTATTGTTAAAGTAGTGGTGACCCTGATTATTTTAGCGGCACATGAGGCTGTACTTGCTATTCCCTACGAGTTGTTGCTGTGTATAAATTATAGTTGTTGACGCAGTTGGAGCGCTTGGTGCCACGTCGAGTTCATCTTATTATGTAAATATAGTGGTTGGCATGCTTAGTTGATCCTATTGTGGTTACCCGATTGTTTTGGGTTGTGGACCTACAACAAAGTGGAGTTATATTCTGTTTTTTTCTACAACTCACATGACAAAGTGGAGTTTTGTTCATTTTCTGGATTATGTTTCCCCACGTTATTTTTCTTGCTCTTCTTTATTTTGTTTTTCTTTGCTCTGCCTTCACCTGATTGATAATGTGTTGTTTATCTGCTTATTGTTTTGTAGGTGCTGGTTTTCATGTGAGCAGCTACTGGTGGTTGCGCATTGATAGGTAGATTGTCTTTTTGTTCATGCACAACCTCTGGGCCTACTTCCGGTGGTTACGATTTATGTGCCTATTTCGTGTATTTTTGTTTCCAGTAGTAATTATTCAAGTGGAGGTCAGATGCAGTGACATAGATGGTTGAGCAATATACGTGTTGCGCTCTGCTGAATTAGGAGAAAAATAAATGTTGCTGGTAGTGGAATTATTTGTTTTGCATTTGGCAACATATCCGATAGTCATGTGTCTAGGTTGTTCATAGAGTTTGGTCTAGGTAGTCTTCTGGGTGCATTTAGAAAGGTGCTTTGTCCCTCATGCTCCATTTATTCAGGCTCTGATTGATCACACTGCTCCCTTTGAGGTGGTTAAGACTGCTGTGCATTCCATTTGGAAGCCTGCTCCTCATATGCGTGTGGTGGTTTCTACTCCTACTAAGCCTGGGAGGTCTGCCGGTGGGAAGACAGCTGCTCCTACTCAGCCCAGTGGTTCCTCTGTCTCGTCTAGTCCTCGTGGACGCCTTGCCTCGTTCTTCGGCAAGGCTCAGTCTGCTATCATGAAAGCAATCACCTTCAGCTGTCAGCAGAATCATGATGTTCAGAAGCGCCTCATCATCTCCAAGAATCAGCTCAAGCAGCGTCTTCGTGATCGTGGGAGCCCCGTGAGTGATGATGATCCTATTCCCGCGGCCCCATCCACTTCCACCTTCGGTCTCCCGTCTCATGACGAGTATCCAGAGTTCTTTGTTGATGATGATGACATCCGCCAGGAGTGACCGAGTCCGTTTAGTTCTTCGCCCCTTTTTGCTTGTTGCTGTCAAAGGGGGAGAAGTAGTATCTTAGTAAGGTCATGCTATGATATGTTGGGGCTATTTGTACTAGCTAATATTATTCGGTCTTGTTAATGTTGCTACCTATGGTATTTGATCTTGATCCTGTGAAACCATGGTATTTGATCTTGATCATGTGGAGCTATGTTATTATCTTGTGGCTATGGAATGTTTTTAAGTCTATGGGTTATTATCGTCTCATATGTGCATGTCTCCCACATTTATATCTAGTTACATATGCGACCTTATGGCGATTGTGTTGAACATCCTAACACATTCATCCCATGCACACATTGAGGGGGAGCTAAAAGTAAATAGAAACATAAACTTATTATGTATTTGTGCCCTCATGATTGTCAATCTACTCCATCTATGATACTACATGTATGGTTGTCATCAAGAAACAAAAAGGGGAGATTGAAAGAGCAATCATGCCCTTACATCATATTTTGATGTTGATGACAATATACATGTAGGGGAATAACAATGGTTGTCAAGTTAATCTCAGGTGTTAGTTCTCGGATCATCGAAGTGTGTGGATCAAGAGCATACAAGTGATTTTACTCAAGGATGAAGCATGAAAATTGATTCCATATTTGTTTTCTTGAGTATAGGATCCCGCACTATTAAGAGGGGATCGATAGGGTTAGTTAAAGGCTTGCTCTTGCCACAAACCTCCTTGCCACATACACATGCTTAAACCTTACTGTTTCTGTCTCCTGGCTGCCGGATGTCCGGGCCTTCCTGTCACACCGGATGTCCGGGCCCTATCCCGGATGTCCGGCCTATACTACCCGTGGAACTACTATGGTTCTGTATTCTGGTTGTGATCGCGCCAGATGTCTGAGATTTCCCCGGATGTCCGGGGCTTCCTGTTATGCCGGATGTCCGGGCCCCATTCCGGATATCCGGGCATAGATATCCAGAGAACGTTTTTATGCTGGGCTGTGTGCCGGATGTCCGGGCCTTCCTGTTTGGATGTCCGGGCTTGGCCCCGGATGTCCGGCCCCTCTGTTCTCAGCTCTGGTTCTGTTTTCTGTTCCTCATATCTTGCTAGGCCGGATGTCCGGCCCCTTGCCCAGATGTCCGGCCTGCTCGTTCTCTTACACTACAACGGCCATATTCATGCTCACGCTGTATATACCCCTTGTTCTCCACGGGAGAGGGTTGACCATTCACTTTGAACAAACCCTAGAACACTTCTCACTCTCTCTCTCATTCCTCCACACCAAATCTTAGATCCCCAAGGCATTTGAGAGATTTGAAGAGAAGTTGTCCGATCGAGTGATAGATCCATCTCTTCCCCTTCTTTGCACCCTAGGAATTCGTGATTTGAGCAAGTCTTGAGCTTTTCCCCATCGATCTTGTTACTCTTGGAGGTTGGAAACTCCTAGGCGGTAGGAGTCTTTGGGAGAGGAATCGACCTTTGTGATTACCCCCGGAAAAGTTTGTGAGGGTTTGGAGACCACCCCAAGGTCTACCACTAGTGGTTGAGAAACGCCTTCGTGGTGTTGTCTCAAAGGGAGAATAGGGTGAGCCTTCGTGGCATTGGTGTGCCTTCGTGGTAACATCCACCTCTCTAACGGTGACGTAGCTTCCCTCCAAGGAAGTGAACATCGGCATACATCCTCGTCTCCCGGAGTTGCGGTTATTCCTAACCCTAACTCTCTACTTGTGGTTACTTGTCTCTTAGCACTTACTTATATCATATTGTGCTTGTTTACTTACATACTTGTGTTACTTGTTTATCTTGCTTAGCACTTAGTACTACACTTGCAATTGTTAGGCTCACTCTCATATTCCGCATTAGTGCCTAAAATTGCTAAGTAACAATTAAAATTTGTAATTGTACCTATTCACCCCCCCTCTAGGTCCATCTCGATCCTTTCAATTGGTATCAGAGCCTCGTGCTCTATTCTTGTGGCTTAACCGCCCTAGAGCGAGATGAACCCCGATGGGACTCCCCGTGTTGCAGATCCGAAGGATAAAGGCGAGGCTTCTCTGAAGTCAAGTCCTTTACTTCTGAGGATCTGGAACGGGCCCTTGCTAAGCAAAAAGAGGAGCATGATGCTTCTGTCGAGGCCTTGGTCCAAATGAGGATAGCCACATTGTCCACGGTGCTTGCACCACTTTCGGGTGGTGCGGCTTCGAGGCCAACTGTGCCTACTCCGTCACTTGGTCAACAACCTCCTAGCAATGAACACTCTAGTGTTCCTTGGCTTTATGCAAGACCCCAAGTTGAGAAACCAAAATATAACCCTCAAGGCAAACCTCCTTAACTTGATGCCACTTCCGATTTTGCCTTGTGGAGAGTTGCTATGCAGGATCATCTTCGATATGGAAACGATGAGATGCTAGAGATCTTGGAGTATGGTTACCATGTGGTTGATCCAAAGAATCCTACACCAAGAGAAATTTATGACAAGAATCTCAATGACACTGCAATCATGTGTATAAGGAGAGGTATGGTTGAAAAGCAAAGGAGACCTTTCATACACATCACAAGTGCCAAGGAACTATGGGAAAGTATTATAAGATCCAAGACCGGTACCTCCACCCTCCGGAGTGCTCAATATGAAATTGCCAAGGGGCAATTGCAAAACTTTTGTATGGAGAAAGGTGAAACTCCAAATCAACTCCTTGAGCGTCTCATGACTCTCACCGCTGATATTGAGTCGTGTGAGTGTGACAAGACACAAGATGGATTCAACATGACTAAGCGATTCCTTGTGGACAAGTTGCTCCATGCTCTTGCTCCATATCACCATCAGATGGTATGGGACATAAGACAACACCATGCCTTCAAGGAAATGACTACAGATGACATCATATCCACTTTCCAACTATTTGAAGAGTCAAAGGCAAATGCTACAAAACATCTTGCCATGCATGGTACTCCATCGTCGAAGATCAATCTTGCATTGAAGGCCAAGCATGTATGTGAAGATGAGCAAAGTGAAGAAGAAGAAGATGATGATGATGAAGAAGATGGTGATGAGGTTGAATCCGATGAGGGCCCTTCATATGAAGACATGGCTCTCTTTGTCAAGAAGTTTAGCGCGGGAAAATTCAAGGGAAGGTTTCAAAAGAAGAAAGTAAGAAAATGCTACAACTGTGAAGAAACCAACCACTTCTCCAACGAGTGCCCTTATGAGAAGAGAGAAGATAAACCAAGGTTTCCCAAGACCTTTCCCAAGAAGAAGTTGCCAAATCCTTTGAACTCCAAGCTCAAGAAGAGAGATGGGAAAGCAATGGTTGCTCAAGAAGAATCCGATCCGGATGATGTTAGTGGTGTTGCCGGAGTTGCTCAAGATTCTCAAAACACATTGAGGCTAGTCAACAAGAGTGGTGAAGTTGTCACCTACAACTACATGAAGGATTACAAGGGCAACGCTCACAAGTGTCTCATGGCGAAGGCCGTGGTAGAAGATGGAGAGGACCAACACTCTCCTGACAAGGTCAAGGTAACCCCACGATCAAACCCTCCTCTTTTCACTCCTCCTACTCCTAGTGATGAGTATCTTGATGCGGAGGATAGTTATGAGGATGATGATATAAATGATCCTATGCTTGCTAAACTAAATAAGTTCATGTGCTCCCTTAAAGGAAAGAAGCTCACTATGTTTCGTATGCTTATGGAGATGGTGAGTAAGCACACCATTTCCATTAAGGAACTCGAAACCCTCGTCACCGAGGAAAAGGAAAAATATGAAATCCTTGAGCGGAAAGTCCAATATGAGGAAGCACGCAATGATGAACTATGCTTAAAAATTGGTGCAAACATTGATGTTCATACTAGAGATCTTGCCTCCTTGAAAAAGGCTATTGACTCTTGCGAAGAGTTGATGAATGATAAAAGTAAGCTTGTAAAGTCTAATGCTTCTCTCTCTAAGGATTGTGAGCTCCTATCCGTGTCCCTCAAGACCAAGGAAGAAGAGCTCACCCTTCTTACAAAGAGTTTTGAGACACTCAAGCTTACTTATCTTGAAACTCTAGCCAAGGCTTACTCTTCTCCTATTATCAATGTTGATGCTTGTACTACTAACTCTAGTAGTGATCTAGCATCTATTCTTGAGGAGAATCGCTTTCTCAAAGCTCAAATCGAGAAAGGGCTCATGACATGTGCTCAAGGGCAAAAGAACCTTAATGAGGTGTTGAGCCAACACAATGAGGTGTTTGCCAAAGAGGGACTCGGGTTTGACCCGAGCACAAGCAAGAAGAAGACATCCTCTCAAAAGTGCACCACCCCTCTAAAAGAAACTTTTGTACGAGAAGGGCACAAGGAGAAAGGTAAGGTTGTTAGTGGGAAGGCCACAAGGGGCATGCCCACTCTCAACAAGCCAAAAGAGTTCATGCCTCCATCCTATGTACTTCGTAAGACTAAGGATGGAGAAGTTTATGCAAAGTTTGTTGGTCCTCGAAATGCATTTCGGTTTTATGCTATTTGGGTCCCTAAGACCCTTGTGACTAACTTGAGAGGTCCCATTGCAAAATGGGTGCCTCTAACCAAGTAATAATTGTGTGTAGGTTGCCTTCTCCGGTGGAGTAAAATGGGTGATTGATAGTGGATGTACCAATCATATGACCGGAGATAGCAAATTGCTCTACGATTTCATGGAAGCTATTCAACCATTTATGAGCATTATGTTTGGTGGAGGATCAAAAGGACAGGTACTCGGTTTGGGTAAGGTGGCTATCACAAATGACATGTCTCTTGCAAATGTCATGCTTGTCCAATCCCTTAAATATCATTTGCTTTCTGTTCGCCAATTGGCTTCTGTTGGTTATGATACACTATTTGGACTAACGGATGTGAAAGTCTTTAAGAGAGATACTCTCGAAGTGGCCTTTGTTGGAGAGTTGGGTGGCAACCTTTACACGGTTGATTTCTCGAAAGAGAGCACATTCCATGCAACTTGTCTAATGGCCAAGGCCGTCTAGGGGTGGCTATGGCATCGCCAGCTAGCCCATGTCGCCATGAGAAATCTTCAAGATCTCTTAAAGGGAAATCACATCCTTGGACTAACAAATGTCTCTTTTGAGAAAGATCGTGTGTGTAGTGCATGCATAGCCGGGAAGCAACATCAATCAAAGAACCCACCCAAGAATATTGTGTCTACTTCAAGGCCTTTGGAGCTCCTTCATGTGGATCTTTTTGGGCCTGCTTCATGGGATAGTCTTGGTGGGAAAAGTATGGGCTTGTCATTGTGGATGATTACTCAAGGTATACATGGGTCTTCTTCCTCAAATCCAAGGACGAGACGAAGATCACCTTCATTGGTTTTGCCAAGCAAGCACAACGCAAGTTTGACAAAGAAATTCTGGCAATAAGTGATAATGGATCTGAGGTCAAGAACTACACTTTGGAAGAGTTCCTTAGTGATGAAGGGATTGAGCATCAATATTCAGCTCCATACACTCCCCAGCAAAATGGTGTAGCAGAAAGTAAGAACCGCACACTTGTGGAGATGGCAAGGTCCATGTTGGATGAATACAAGTCGCCACATAGTTTTTGGGCCGAGGCCGTCAACACTGCATGTCATGCATCAAACCGGCTCTTCCTCCGCACGATGTTGGAAAAGACTCCATATGAGCTCCTAACCGGGAACAAGCCAAATGTCAAGTACTTTCGTGTATTTGGGTGCAAATGCTTCATCCTCAACAAAAGAGAACGGTTAGGAGAATTTCAATCTAAAACAACTGAGGGTATATTTGTTGGCTATGGATCAAACTCTCACGCCTATAGAGTCTACAACAAATCCAATGGATGTGTTGTAGAAACTTGTGACGTGGTGTTTGATGAATTTAAGGGCTCCCATGGGGAGCAAGTTAATCCAAGTGATGTAGGTGAAGACGATTCTTCTCAAGATATCTTGACCATGGGTGTTGGCGCACTTCTCCCAATGGAACAAGAACCTCATGATGATGAAGAAGAAGATGGAAGCTTTGCACATCATCAAAGTACGTCAACACCCATACCACCACAAGCTCCTATTGTTCAACCAATGCCCATAGACCAAATACAAGATGATGATCAAGCTCCTCTTCATAGTGATCATCAAGAGCAAGATCATCCTAAAGGGCAAGAACAAGAAAGTGCAATCATTGACAATGAACCTCAACAAATGCAAGATGAAGAAGAAGATCTTCCACCACACATTAATGATCCATATTTTGAGGACGTGGATGATGGACATGAAGTTGAACCTCGTGAAACACTTGCCTCCATCATGACTCGAGTGGCCGGTCGTGTTGATATTGATAAAATCCTCACTGGCATATCGGAAGGTAGAGTCACTCGTAAACAATTGACAAACTTTCGTGCTCACTTCTCGTTTGTGTCTAGTGTTGAACCTCTTACGGTACAAGAAGCTTTGATGGACAATGATTGGCTCATTGCTATGCAAGAAGAGTTGAATAGTTTTGAGCGCAACCAAGTGTGGTCATTAGTCAAAAGGCCAACTACGGAACACAATGTCATTGGAACAAAATGGGTTTTCAAGAACAAGCAAGATGAGAATGGATTAATCATCCGCAACAAGGCAAGGTTAGTGGCACAAGGGTACTCACAAGTTGAAGGTTTGGACTTTGGTGAGACCTTTGCCCCCGTTGCCCGTCTTGAATCCATTCGCATCTTACTTGCTTATGCTGCTTTCAATAGTTTTACATTACATCAAATGGATGTGAAGAGTGCTTTCCTTAACGGTCCTCTGCAAGAAGAAGTATATGTATCACAACCACCTGGGTTCGTTGATCCCGATCACAAAGACTATGTGTATAAACTTCATAAGGCTTTGTATGGCCTCAAACAAGCACCTCGTGCTTGGTATGATCATCTTAAGAAGTTTTTACTCGATGATGGTTTTGTGAGAGGGGTGATCGATCCCACTCTTTTTACTAAGAGGGACAAAGGTGATTTGATCTTATGCCAAATCTATGTAGATGATATCATTTTTGGTTCTCCTACCATTCATTTGTGCAAGAAGTTTGCGGCTTCAATGACCAAGAATTTTGAAATGTCACTCAATACGGATTTAAAGTTCTTCCTCGGATTTCAAATTCAACAATTTCAAGAAGGATTTTCTTGTCTCAAGCAAAATACCTCAAGGATATCCTAGCGAAATTTGGCATGACTAATGCTAGCCCATGTAAGACACCCATGCCAACCAAAATTGTACTCACTGAAGACTCAAACGGTACCCCCTTCGACCCATCTAAATACCGCTCTATGATTGGTTCGTTGCTTTATCTTTGTGCATCTAGACCAGACATCATGTTTAGTGTATGCATGTGTGCTAGATTTCAAGCTTTCCCTATGGAAAGCCATCATAAGGCGGTTAAGCATATTCTTAGATACCTTGTTCACACCCCAAAGTTAGGACTATGGTACCCCAAGGATGCTAAGTTTGATCTCATTGGGTACACGGATGCGGATTGGGCCGGAGACAAGGTGGATCGTAAGTCCACCTCCGGTGCATGTCAATTTCTTGAACGCTCCTTTTAAGTTGGTCCTCGAAGAAACAAAATTGTGTTGCCCTCTCCACCGCGGAAGCTGAATACATTGCGACCGCCAGTTGTGCAACTCAATTACTATGGATGAGGCAAACTTTGAAGGATTACGGTATCACCTATAGACATGTGCCTCTTCTATGTGATAATGAAAGTGCCATCAATATTGCTGAGAACCCCAAAGATCATACCCGCACCAAGCATATTGATATCAGGTATCACTTCTTGAGAGCTCATGTGGAGAAGGGTGATATTGACATTGCTCATGTTGGCACAGATAAGCAACTTGCAGATATTTTCACCAAGCCATTGGACGAAGCAAGGTTTTGTCAACTTAGGCGTGAACTTGGTATCTTGGAGCTTGACAACATTATGTGAAATCTAGTACCCATTCATGCATGAACTTAATGTCTTGTCTTGATGTAGGCATATATTTAGGGGGAGACATTCAATTCATGAATATTCTCACTCTACATAATACATAAATAGAACAAACACTCTCAAAGTATCATGGTTCTCGAACTATGGGCTTTAATATGATGGAGTCATGACCATGTGCCCAAGTCTACATCTTTGCGGTCCTATGGTCCATATGCTCAAACATTGTGACCTCGGTCACCGCTTGTACCTTGCTTGTGTGGACCTTTCATTACTTATTTAGGTTGGGTGGTTATTTTATCTTAGTATGACCATAGATGACTCAGATTTCTACCCATATAAATCTCAAAAAACTCCTTGGCGGAGTCTATATTCAATTCTATGTGTTGACCCCTTGAAAATCCTTCCCCATCCTGTTTCTCTGTCCAGTGGCCGGACATCCGGCTCCGCTACCGGACATCCAGGCCCTGAAAAAGAAAAAAAAACCCTTCTGCTGCGCAAGTCACCATCATGCACCTCCAGTGGCCGGATTTCCGGGCTGGTCCCCGGATGTCCGACCCATTGGCCCTGTTTCTTCTGCTCCCTGACCTCCAAGCGCCGGATATCCGGGCCATGCGCCGGATATTCGGGCCATGCCCCGGATGTCCGGCCTGTCACCGCACCATATAACAGAGGAGGGGCCCGGGCTTTAGGGGGAGTTACTCATTTGCTCCCGTTTCCTCTCCCCATCTCACCACACAGCCGCCGCCGCCGGGGTGTGCTCCGGCGCTGCCCCGGCCAGTCTCTGTTGTTCTCCGGCCCCGATCTCCTGCCCACGGACTCTCCTCCTCCCGATCTACGTTTCTCTCCAATCCATTTCTTGGGTTGTGGCTTGAGTCTCTCGGGAGGGGCCGGTGTTCGGTGGGATTCACCGCCGGAGTTCTTCATGGCTTGTACCTAGAACTGCGGTCCCAAGCGTGCCGAGGTGTCTTCTCGGGGTAAGAGTGCTATCTCTCTTCATCTTCCTCTTGCTCGTGACCAAATCTTATTAGGGTTGCATTATTCCCCATGTACATCTTGCCATATCTATCGCTCTCGCGTTTTGGTACTGTATACCTAAGCCTACAAACACCTCTATATGTACTCGGCTACTCAACTTAACCATGGGAATGTACAATTTTTGATTTACCGTTTGGACTTGTCCTATGGTCATAATCGAAAAATGTTCATCCATTGTTTAATTTGGCTTATCCTTGTTCATATTCTTTGGCTTCTTATTGGAACCTATTCATTATCCTTTCCAGTTGATCGCCGGCAAGGCTCAACCGACTCCGATGAGCATGCTCGGCCTAAGAAGAAGAAGACCACCACCAAGAAGAAGAAGCGGGCACCATCCACCAGTCCGTCGGGCTCGGATCCATATGATGCAGACTATGTTGGGGAGGAAGAGGATGACAGTGCACCAAGATAGTCTGTTGGACAGTCCAAGCCCGGTACTAGGAGGGTGCCGGTGCCTCAAGTTCGTGGTTCTGCAATGCCGATTGTCCATGGTCGTCGCATCTCCATGGAGCTTCCTGACACCGGAGGTCGCCCCACTCAGGACTTCACAACTGTGGGGGTGGGGCAATACCTTCAGTTCCGTCGGGATGTCAATCAATATGAGATGGTGGTTGATGCCGAAGATCCTTGGTTCCGGACTCGTATGCAGCAGGATCTCTATTCCAGTTTCGTCCATGGGCGTGGACTTGCTCCTCACTCATAATTGGATCTCAACTTTCTGCGTGACAATCCTGCCTTTTTCCCTAACAATCCGGTCAAGATCATTGATGATATGACTCTTGGTCCTGCAATGACCTTCAGGTGTGACTGGAATGAAGCTGCCATTCTACAGTTCTATGCCACCTGTTTCTTTTGTCCGGACAACACTCTTACCTGGAGGACCGATGACACTACACTGACGATCACCTATGACAGGTTTGTTCAGATTTTGGGTCTCTCCGGTGTTGGCCATTGCATCCACAGTATGGATCCAGAGTACAAACCCAAAGGGATTGATGCTTGCTTGCCACTTGTTAAACCTCCCTCTCAGCTCACTAGGGAAGAGCTTGAATATCCAGTCAATGAGGTATCCATCTTCCATGCTCCTTACTACATCCTCTACCAGTGTGTGCTTCGCACTCTCTACCCTAAGAAGGGAGATCGCTCGAGGGCTCGCAACTATTGCATTGACTTGATGGTTCGTATGCATGACCAACCCACTGAGCCTCTGGACACAGCAGATTTTATTTGGCATGAGATCCGTCTTTGCAGTTTCATTCAGACACGCCAGTTCCCTCATGCTCCATTTATTCAGGCTCTGATTGATCACACTGCTCCCTTTGAGGTGGTTAATACTGCTGTGCATTCCATTTGGAAGCCTCCTCCTCATATGTGCGTGGTGGTTTCTGCTCCTACTCAGCCTGGGAGGTCTGCCGGTGGGAAGACAACTGCTCCTACTCAGCCCAGTGGTTCCTCTGTTCCATCTTCCTCGTCTGCCCCTCGTGGACGCCTTGCCTCGTTCTTCGGCAAGGCTCATTCTACTATCATGAAAGCAATCACCTTCAGCTGTCAGCAGAATCATGATGTTAGAAGCGCCTCATCATCTCCAAGAATCAGCTCAAGGAGCGTCTTCGTGATCGTGGGAGCCCCGTGAGTGATGGTGATCCTATTCCCGCGGCCCCATCCACTTCCACCTTCGGTTTCCCGTCTCATGACGAGTATCCAGAGTTCTTTGTTAATGATGATGACATCCGCCAAGAGTGATCGAGTCCGTTTAGTTCTTCACCCCTTTTTACTTGTTGCTGTCAAAGGGGGAGAAGTAGTATCTTAGTAAGGTCATGCTATGATGTGTTGGGGCTATTTGTACTAGCTAAAATTATTCGGTCTTGTTAATGTTGCTACCTATGGTATTTGATCTTGATCATGTGGAACTATGGTATTTGATCTTGATCATGTGGAGCTATGTTATTATCTTGTGGCTATGGAATGTTTTTAAGTCTATGGGTAATTATCATCTCATATGTGCATGTCTCCCACATTTATATCTAGTTACATATGCGACCTTACGGCGATTGTGTTGAACATCCTAGCACATTCATCCCATGCACATATTGAGGGAGAGCTAAAAGTAAATAGAAACATAAACTTATTATGTATTTGTGCCCTCATGATTGTCAATCTACTGCATCTATGATACTACATGCATGGTTGTCATCAACAAACAAAAAGGGGGTGATTGAAAGAGCAATCATGCCCTTACATCATATTTTGATGTTGATGACAATATACATGTAGGGGAATAACAATGGTTGTCAACTTAATCTCAGGTGTTAGTTCTCGGATCATCGAAGTGTGTGGATCAAGAGCATACAAGTGATTTTACTCAAGGATGAAGCATAAAAATTGATTCCATATTTGTTTTCTTGAGTATAGGATCCCGCACTATTAAGAGGGGATCGATAGGGTTAGTTAAAGGCTTGCTCTTGCCACAAACCTCCTTGCCACATACACATGCTTAAACCTTACTGTTTCTGTCTCCTGGCTGCCGGATGTCCGGGCTTTACCCCGGATGTCCGGGCCTTCCTGTCACGCCGGATGTCCGGGCCCTATCCCGGTTGTCCGTCCTATACTACCCGTGGAACTACTATGGTTCTGTATTCTGGTTGTGATCGCGCCGGATGTCCGGGATTTCCCCGGATGTCCGGGCCTTCCTGTTACGCCGGATGTCCGGGCCCCATTCCGGATATCCAGGCATAGATATCCAGAGAGCGTTTTTATGTCGGGCTGTGCGCCGGATGTCCGGCCACCTGCCGGATGTCCTGGCCTTCCTATTTTGCTGGATGTCCGAGCTTGGCCCCGGATGTCCGGCCCCTCTGTTCTCAGCTCTGGTTCTGTTTTCTGTTCCTCATATCTTGCCAGGCCAGATGTCTGGCCCCTTGCCCGGATGTCCGGCCTGCTCATTCTCTTACACTACAACGGCCATATTCATGCTCACGCCATATATACCCCTTGTTCTCCACGGGAGAGGGTTGACCATTCACTTTGAACAAACCCTAGAACACTTCTCACTCTCTCTCTCATTCCTCCACACCAAATCTTAGATCTCCAAGGGATTTGAGAGCTTTGAAGAGAAGTTGTCCGATCAAGTGATAGATCCACCTCTTCCCCTTCTTTGCACCCAAGGAATTTGTGATTTGATCAAGTCTTGAGCCTTTCCCCATCGATCTTGTTACTCTTGGAGGTTGGAGACTCCTAGGCGGTAGGAGTCTTTCGAAGGGGAATCGACCTTTGTGATTACCCCCGGAAAAATTTGTGAGGGTTTGGAGACCACCCCAAGGTCTACCACTAGTGGTTGAGAAACGCCTTCGTGGTGTTGTATCAAAGGGAGAATAGGGTGAGCCTTCGTGGCATTTGTGCGCCTTCGTGGTAACATCCACCTCTCTAACGGTGATGTAGCTTCCCTCCAAGGAAGTGAACATCGGCATACATCCTCGTCTCCCGGAGTTACAGTTATTCCTAACCCTAACTCTCTACTTGTGGTTACTTGTCTCTTAGCACTTACTTATATCATATTGTGCTCGTTTACTTACATACTTGTGTTACTTGTTATCTTGCTTAGCACTTAGTACTACACTTGCAATTGTTAGGCTCACTCTCATATTCCGCATTAGTGCCTAAAATTTCTAAGTAATAATTAAAATTTGTAATTGTACCTATTCACCCCCCTCTAGGTCCATCTCGATCCTTTCAATTTTTACATGTTTACACCCTCACTCTGTCCTCTCAAACTCCAGACTTTGTTGTGTTCAGCAGGCGCCATTCTAAGCCACGTCATCAATTTTCAACCCTTTCTGACATAATTTGTTATTTTTAAAGCATTTACTAATTTGTTTTGAGCTAAATGGCCCTGAAATTGAAAAGCACTACAAATGAACTCTGAAAAGGTTGAAACTTGGCATGGTATCATCATTTCACCCGCATAGCATGCGCAAAAAAGTAGAGAGGGTCACGGCAAAAACTGGATGCACTTCGTGTACAAACTGGACAATCTCTTTCGAAGTATCAGGGTTTCAGACGAAAACTCATCTGTTACACCGGCAATTCAAAATTTTAATAACTTATTACAACTTCGGACTTTTTTTGCGTTCAGCAGGCGCCATTCAAAGCCACGTCATCAACTTTCAACACTTTCTGACATAATTTGCTATTTTTAATGCATTTACTGATTTGTTTTGAGCTAAATGGCCCTGAAATTGAAAAGCACTACAAATGAACTCAGAAAATGTTGAAACTTGGCATGGTATCATCATTTCACCCGCATAGCATGTGCAAAAAAGTAGAGAGGGTCACGGCAAAAACTGGATGCACTTCGTGTACAAACTGGAAAATCTCTTTCGAAGTATCAGGGTTTCGGACGAAAACTCATCTGTTACACCGGCAATTCAAAATTTTAATAACTAATTACAACTCCGGACTTTTTTTGCGTTCAGACAGCGCCATTCAAAGCCACGTCATCAACTTTCAATCCTTTCAGACATAATTTTCTATTTTTATTGCATTTACTGATTTGTTTTGAGCTAAATGGCCCTGAAATTGAAAAGCACTACAAATGAACTCTGAAAAGGTTGAAACTTGGCATGGTATCATCATTTCACCTGCATAGCATGTGCAAAAAATTAGAGAGGGTCACGGCAAAAACTGGATGCACTTCATGTACAAACTGTTCAATCTCTTTCGAAGTATCGGGGTTTCGGACGAAAACTCATCTGTTACACCGCCAATTCAAAATTTTAATAACTTGTTACAACTCCGAACTTTTTTGTGTGTGTTTAGAAGGCGCCATTCCAAGCCACGTCATCAAATTTCAACCCTTTATGACATAATTTGCTATTTTTAATGCATTTACTGATTTGTTTTGAGCTAAATGGCCCTGAAATTGAAAAGCACTACAAATGAACTCTGAAAAGGTTGAAACTTGGCATGGTATCATCATTTCACCTGCATAGCATGTGAAAAAAAGGAGAGCGGGTCACGGCAAAAACTGGATGCACTTCGTGTACAAACTGGACAATCTCGTTCGAAGTATCAGGGTTTCGGACGAAAACTCATCTGTTACACCGGCAATTCAAAATTTTAATAACTAATTACAACTCCGGAATTTTTTTGCGTTCAGAAGGCGCCATTCAAAGCCACGTCATCAACTTTCAATCCTTTCTGACATAATTTTCTATTTTTAATGCATTTACTGATTTGTTTTGGGCTAAATGACCCTGAAATTGAAAAACACTACAAATGAACTCTGAAAAGGTTGATACTTGGCATGGTATCATCATTTCACCCGCATAGCATGTGCAAAAAAGTAGAGAGGGTCACGAAAAAAACTGGATGCACTTCGTGTACAAACTGGACAATCTCTTTCGAAGTATCAGGGTTTCGGACGAAAACTCATCTGTTACACCGGCAATTCAAAATTTTAATAACTTATTACAACTCCGGACTTTTTTTGCGTTCAGCAGGCGCCATTCAAAGCCACGTCATCAACTTTCAACCCTTTCTGACATAATTTGCCATTTTTAATGCATTTACTGATTTGATTTGAGCTAAATGACCCTGAAATTGAAAAGCACTACAAATGAACTCTGAAAAGGTTGAAACTTGGCATGGTATCATCATTTCACCCGCATAGCATGTGCAAAAAAGTAGAGAGGTTCACGGCAAAAACTGGATGCACTTCGTGTACAAACTGGACAATCTCCTTCGAAGTATCAGGGTTTCGGACGAAAACTCATCTGTTACACCCGCAATTCAAAATTTTAATAACTTATTACAACTCCGGACTTTTTTGCGTTCAGCAGGCGCCATTCAAAGCCACGTCATCAACTTTCAACCCTTTTTGACATAATTTGCTATTTTTAATGCATTTACTAATTTGTTTTGAGCTAAATGGCCCTGAAATTGAAAAGCACTACAAATGAACTCTGAAAAGGTTGAAACTTGGCAGGGTATCATCATTTCACCCGCATAGCATGTGCAAAAAAGTAGAGAGGGTCACGGCAAAAACTGGATGCACTTCGTGTACAAACTAGACAATCTCTTTCGAAGTATCAGGGTTTCGGACGAAAACTCATCTGTTACACCGGCAATTCAAAATTTTAATAACTTATTACAACTCCAGAAAAGAAAAAAAAACTATATAAAAATTTACTCAGAAATAAATAGAAGAAAATAAATAAAGCAGAAAAGAAAAAACTATTTCTACTCCTAATGGAGCAGTTGGTGAATAGTCTCCACGGTTTATTTTCACTCGTTTTTTTCGTCCGGTTTTTTTTCGTCTCACCTCCCATTGCCACCCCTTCACATTGGTTTTTCATCGTCTAATAAAAACTTTCCTAACTAGCAAATTTTTAAATGGGTAGGAACCGATAGCACTTACCAAACAATGAAATCCAGTTTCATGACAATCAATACTAAAATCTTAACTTTCCTAATGCATCGATGCTTACCTTTCCTAACAACCAAATCTTCTATTATTAAAAGGAAATTGGTGAATGATGATTCATCATTCAACTCCTCCATAATGGTACGTTGTGGCCTTCCCACACTTACCAAAACAATCAATCGCACTTACCAAATCTACTCCTCAACCCACCGCCACTCGCCACTCGCCTTATCCCCTACCACGGTAGCATCAATATCCTCGCCCCTCGCTTCATCCTATCTTCTCTCAAGGCATCCGCCATGGCGCGCTCCATGTCGCCGATCTTCGGGCTTCAGTGAGGCAGCGATTTGAAGCCTTGGGGCTGCAGATCAAGGCCTTATGGCGGCGAACTACATGCTGCCTATCGGCTCCGGAGGCGACAGGTCAAACCTTCCTCAGCCTTTCTCTCCCGCACGTTCCATCTCCATCGTTCTTTTTCGTTGTCCAGTTTTTTTGGTCCAACGCCTAGAATGTGGTGAAACCTCCTCGCTCGCTCGCTCGCTCACGTCTCCCTCCTCTCCTCTCTCTTGCGACGCTGTCGCCACCACAACGCCAGCTGGACTCCTCCCAGTACCAACATCCACCGATGCCTCGCTATTCTACCCCGCCCGCCGCGGTGAAACCCTACCTAACTCTTTCTCCATTTCATTGATGCCGCCATCGTCAGCCTCCTTCCATGCCTCCCGCGCCCTTTTGTCACACATCTAGAGATATATGGACTAGATGATTGGAACTAAGCAGGAGCATCTCGTCGCATCTGTCTCACACCGAGTTCCAATCATCGAGGTTTATGTGGTCTTGTGTGGTGAGCAGAGCGGTTGGATTGATTTCCTTGCCGTTGTTCTACGCCCTCCACTGCATGGGCGAGCAACAGTGGCAATGCGTATGTATGTCAAGGAAATGGATGCATCATGCATGTGTGTATGCATATTCACTTGCTTGCTCTTTCCTTGCTGTCATAGAATAGAGCGGCGGGAGAGGCTTTTTTACTGCCAATTCTTTCAAAACTTGCATATTTTGGCCACTTAAATATGGTTGCCTATTTATTTGATGTGATCTATCTTTTGTTTTTTCTCCTAAAGATATATGGTTTTGTTTGACTGACCAAAGCGAGTGTACGTTTCAAAAAGGAGGGCACAAACAGAAGCACGCCAATCGGATCTGAGCCACCTACTATATATATTGCCACTAATGGAGGAAGAGAAGAAGAATTGTTGCCTCTAATGGCACGACGCACACGAACAGGTTCCCACCTCTTCCTTTTTTTGAATATTTCTTCATTTTTGGGAGTGTCAAAGTGACATAAGTTATGTGATAATGCATGGAAAAATCATATAGAGGCATGTATGAACCAACTACACAAGCAGGTCGGAGCTCATGCGGCGTGGAATTTAGGATCAATCATGCATTTTCATAGTTGATGGTTGATGCACACACAACTTTGGTGACATAGTTGGTAGTTGATGGTTGACTATCCTATGGGTGAACCTAACGCATTCGTAATTCCCTCTGTAAAGAAATATAAGAGCGTTTAGATCATAGTGGTCTAAACATTCTTATATTTCTTTACAGAGGGAGTACATATTATTTTTTGATAATAGATCAATGTTTGCGCTCGTGCTTCATTTTCATTAAATCAATCTTTGTCCATGGTATTATTCATATTCCTCTGATTATTGGAGTTGGGAATTAGATTAGGGACAGTGGAAGAACTGCGGGCGGGATCATGTGCAGATGGCTTGGGGATATATGTTTGCCTTATATTTTTAGATTACTCTTATTTGCTTATGCATGTCCTTCTACGGATCAGTTTTGGATGTTTGACTTCTGGAAGTTCCCTGCTGCACATCCTAACCTCAACTGAAGTCTCACCATCGAGGATGTTCAGGTGCTTGTTGTTCTTCAGTTACTGTTGCTCTTTAGATTCATGTCTTAGATATTCTTAGGCCAGAAATCTTATGGAGTTTAATGATCATTCATTTCAACAAATATATGTGATATTTCTGTGTAAAAGGCTGCCTTCCAAAATTATGGTGATTTGATGTTTCTTTCAACATTATTTTGTTTATAATCTGAATCTGAAGCTAACTATACGTCCTTAAAATGTTGCCAGTTAAGAAGTAGAAATTTAGTTAGTCCCTGTTGGAACCCTAGCCTTGCCCTAGCTCACCTCTCTCTCTCTCTCTCTCTCTCTCTCTCTCTCTCTCTCTGTGCACCTCACTCTCCCGCTCTGGCAATAACCTAGAAGAAGGAGGAGGAAGAAGAAGAACACGATGAACACGGCGAGAGTTTCTGGCGCACGAATGCCACCGCACGAATGGTATTTTTCCCAAGCAACAAACTCGCCCACAAATGTTACAACGATCACCGTGGCGATCTTATACCCGGGCCAACGCTGGGCCACGACCCGCACGTCTACCCACTACTCCGCCTAGTCCGGCCTACTCCGCGTGCCCACGACACGCTCCCGCTCGTGCTTGCCACGCTGAGCCCGCAATAGAGCTGCACGATCACCCCGCCCAGATCGCCAACAGCATGGCCTACGCACACACACGTACGGTGTCCACCCACACGGGCACCCCCGTGCACCACACGCACGCGCACACACACAAACACCTACGTCGCAGACCCGACGCGCCCAATGCGCACCCACACACGCGCCCGACGCGTCTAACCCGTGGCCGCGGCCTATTTGGCCAACACTCACCCCCCCAGCTGCAACTCAGAGGATTCCAGGCTCGAGGTCGTCGCCGATCTCCACCAGGAGCACGCGCTCCGCCGCCTGCGCCTTCCGCAGCTTGGGGCACTCGCGCTTGAAATGGCCGCGCTCGCTGCAGCTGTAGCAGCGTCCGCACCGCTTGCCTCCGCCGCCCAATGTGTCATACTGCCCGCGCCGTCGTCGTCGTGGTCGAGGCCGCCTCCGCCATGCCAACGCTGCCGAGTTGCTGCGCCGCAGTCAGCATGAGCTCCTCACCGTCACGCCTACCCCCGTCCTGCCCGCGACGCCAGGTCCGTTCGTCGAATGCTTTGAGCCGCCCCAAAGCCTCCTCGTACGCCATCTCTTCTACATTGCAAAATTGTTCAATTCCGGCGACGGCAGGGTAGAGGCGGTCCGGGACCGTGTCCAACATCTTCTTCACGAGCGCAGCGTAGTCGAGCACCGCCCCCAGACCTGCATAGCGCATCGTCATGGTGCCAAGCTTCCCGCGTAGGCTGTCCAAGTCGTCGTCGTCCGCCATCCGCAGCCGCTCGAACTCGCCGCGGAGCGACGCGAGCCGGGCCGCCCGCACCCGATCAGCGACGACGAAGCGCACCTTGAGGGAGTCCCATACCTCCTTCGCGGTGGGCTTCTGTAAGGGCATTTTTATCCCTTAGTTGGTTTTGGTGATTGATGACAATGCTTTTGCGGACTAATCATGTGCAACGAATATTTCAGATATATTGACTAGGCACAAGATGATTTGGTTCCCCTCGAAGGCTATGGAAGACGGCGTTTCTCTTCGTTTCTTTTCGGTGGTATTGAGTCGTAGGGAAGCCATACTATTAAGAGGGGGTCCGCATTGGAAAGGTTGGGTGGATTCATCATGTACACATCTTCCTTTGCACCTCCTTTCCTCTAGCCTTTGGAGCATCCTATGTTTTCCTTGTCTATGCAAATATTGCTCTTGCTTGCCGAACTAGGGCGTGCGGTAGTACTACTCCTTAGAGCGGTAGTACCGCAGGACCTTGCGGTAGTACCGCCCGCTGGTGCGGTAGTACCGCAAGGACCCATGGTAGTACCGCTTCTAGTAAGCGGTAGTACCGTGGTCTCTGACTTAGTTCCGCAAGTACGCGGCAGTAAGGGGCGGATGTAATTTTTTACATCCGCGCCTCGCGCGGTAGTACCGCTGCTGGCTTACGGTACTACCGCGTCGGGTTTTTGCATCGACTCCAACTCTGCGGAAGTAGCCACGGATCTAATTTTTATATCCGTGCCTTCCCATCCCTGGACAGCCCCTGCCTTGCGGTAGTACCGCAAGGGGGAGCGGTAGTACCGCGCCAGCAATACTACCGCCCTCTGCTTTAGTGCATTTTTGGCTGTTCTGGTCTCTGCTGCATGGGCGGTAGTACCGCGTGCCCCTGCGGTAGTACCGCACCTCAGGTGCGGTAGTACCGCGCTGCGCAGGCTGAGTTGGTGGATAACGGTTGGATTTGTTCTTCCACTATATAAGGGGTGTCTTCCTCCTCTAGTTGAGTATCTCTTTTACCCCAAGCTCCATTTTCGCCCGATCTCCTTCCCTAGCCAATCAAACTTGTTGATTCTCTAGGGATTGGTTGAGAAGGCCCCGATCTACACTTCCACCAAGAGAAATTTGAATCCCCCCACTAATCCCTTGTGGATCTTGTTACTCTTGGGTGTTTGAGCACCCTAGACGGTTGAGGTCACCGCGGAGCCATAGTCCATTGTGGTGAAGCTTCGTGGTATCATTGGGAGCCTCCAATTAAGTTGTGGAGATTGCCCCAACCTTGTTTGTAAAGGTTCGGTCACCGCCTCCAAGGGCACCAATAGTGGAATCATGGCATCTCGCATTGTGTGAGGGCGTGAGGAGAATATGGTGGCCCTAGTGGCTTCTTGGGGAGCATTGTGCCTCCACACCGCTCAAATAGAGACGTACTTCTTCTCAAAGGGAAGGAACTTCGGTAACACATCATCGTCTTCACCGGCTCCACTCTTGGTTATCTCGGGCCTTTTACTTCTGCAAGCTTATTTGTGCTTTATCTCTTGCTTGCGTGTGTGCTTATTGTTGTTGCATCATATAGGTTGCTCACCTAGTTGCATATCTAGACAACCTACTTTGATGAAAAGTTTGAATTGGTATAGAAAAGCTAAAAATTTTTAGTTGCCTATTCACCCCCCCCTCTAGTCAACTATATCGATCCTTTCAATTGGTATCAGAGCCTCGTTTCTTTATTAAGGACTTTACCGTCCAAAGAGTATGGTTGACGTCGTAGACGGTGTGGAGGAGCACTCCGGTGTGAATCCGGTCTCGTCTACGGGAGATGGGGGAACCGCGGTCTCTCATGAGGAATTCAATGTGGCGTTGGACACATTGAAAACCTCCATGACGACCGAGGTCGAAAGCATGTTTAATAAATTCTTAGAAGGGCTTAAACTTTCCACCGCATGGTTGAAAGTGGGTGATCCCGCTAACAAGTTGATGGATGCTACCTCCGACAAGGGGGAAGCTACTAGCGAGAAAGCTCCTTCTTCTAGTGGTAAAAATGGCACCGACATCTTTGCCCATGTGGAACCTCCACTTGTCTATGGTGGACCGCTTCCTTACACTCATTTGAATCATGCTGGACCGACCCCTAAGATTGAGAACAATGTAGAATTTGATTCTTGGGTCTATCGTTTTAAGCGTCATTTAAATCATGTGAACACTAACCTTTGGAGAATCATTGAAGAAGGTTTCTATCCGCATGACCGAAGGAACCTCACTCCTAGAGAAGACGTGGATGATCAATTCAATGCGAATGCTCTCTTCATCATCCAAGAAGCAATCCCACCCGAAGATCTTCCTCATCTTCGGCCCTACACCGTGGCCAAAGATGCTTGGCACCAAGTGGTTTCCCTCTATCGGGGAAGCGCAAGCATTCAACGCTCCAACTATGAAGTGGTGCAAGATGAAGCCGATGAGTTTGCAATGAAAGAAGATGAAGAACCTCGTGAGCTTTATCGGAGAGTAACTAAACTCGCGGTCTCTCTCCGAGATCATGGAAGTAAGGACACGGATGACAATTGGATCAAGCGCAAATTCCTCAAGGCAATGATGCCCTACCACAAAGCCATGTCCTCCGTCATTCGTCAAAGGCCGGACTTCCACACCTTGTCCTCAAGTGAAGTGTTGGATGAGTTCGTTACTATGAGCATCTTGGACAAGACCGCCGACAATGCGGTTCTTCGATCTTAAAGAGTAAAGAAGCCCAACCTTACTCTAAAGGCCAAGGTTAGTATGGAGGAAGAGGATGAAGAGGAAGAAGAGGAGATCAACCTCGAAGATACGAAGTATGCCTATCATGAACACATGGCGCTTGCTTCAAGGCAATTTTGGAGCAAGAAGAACTCAAGGCCCAACTTCAACAAGAACAATTCAAGTGGCGCAAAGGGCAAGCAACGAGTGAGGACTTGCTTCAATTGTGGCAATGTGAGCCACTTTGTTGCGGAGTGCCCTTATGAGAAGAGGGAAGAAAATGGTGGCAAGCTCATCCGAAAGGACAAGGCCAAGTCGTTCCACAACAAGAGCAACTTCACCAAGAAGACTCCTCCCAAGGCATTGGTGGTACAAGAAGAGTACAATGAGGATGATGACGATGAGGAAGATGGTGAGTCGGTTGCCATGGCCTCCGTTGCCATTGCGACGACTCCACGGGTGTCTCTCTTTGACTCAACCAATGAGAACATCACCGCCAAGTGCCTCATGGCTAAAGCCACCAACAAGGTAACCCCCAACATCAAAACTACCATCATTAATCATCCTTCTTCGGATAGCATTGATGAACATGAGGGGACAAATGTGGAGGAGAATGAGTTTGAGACCTTTATGGGTAAACTCAAGGGTAAATCCAAGAAGCACTTTGTTGCTCTCTTGGAACAACTTGGTGAAGCCAATGACATGATCGAGGCTCACGAAGATTCCATCTCTAAGATGGAGTGGCATAGTCGTGACTATGCCGATGAGATTTCGGATCTTTTCAATGCTCTTGACGAAGAGCGTGGTCTTCGTTTGGCTCTTAAGGAGTCACAGAATGATGATCATGCTAAGTTAAAGGAAGATCTTGATCATGCTCTTGTTGTCTCTCGTGTGCTAAACTCAGAGAAGGCAAAGCTTGGGGTTGATCTTGCTAGACTCAAAGAGGAGTTTGACATTCTTGACAAGGCTCACAAAGTCTTGAAGGGTGTTCATGCTAGCCTCAAGGAGTCTCATGATCAACTCCAAGTGAAGTTAACCAAGGAGAAAGCCACCTTTCCTCATATGGTGTTAATGGATAATGCAAATGCTACTAATCCTTGTTGTGATCATGTGCATCTTGTTGAGGAAAATGCTAAGTTGAAGGAGCAACTTGAGAAAGGCCTTGTGTCATGCATACAAGGTGAGAAGAACCTCAACGACCTTTTGAGCAATCAAAAGGAAGTTGTGGCCAAGGAGGGGATTGGGTTCGCACCCAAGCCCAAGAACAAGAAGAAGAATGACAAGACCAAACGACCTCCTCCTCTCAAGAAAACTTTTGTGAAGGAGGGAGAGGGTGCTTCCAAGGAGAAGAAGAACAATGCGAAGGGTGGCGGTGTCAAGAAGGGCAATGCCACCACTTCCAACAAAGCCGGCGACTTTAATCCTTCTTATGTGTTATGCCGTGCTAGTGATGGGCATGTTTATGCCAAATTTGTTGGTTCTCCTCATGAGTATATTGAATGGTCTATTTGGGTTCCTAAGACCCTTGTTACTAACATCAAAGGACCCATTACAAAATGGGTACCTAAAACCAAGCATTGATCTCTTGTAGGTGTTTGCTTCCGGTGGGGGATCATGGTTGCTCGATAGTAGAGCTACAAATCATATGACCGGAAGCAAGGACTTGGTGGTGGACGTGCACAATATTCCATCTATGCCCACCAATGTCGAGTGGGGTGATGCCTCGTCTTCTAAGGTATTGGGACTCGGCAAAGTAGTCATTTCTCATGATCTCACGATCGAGAAGGTCATGCTTGTTGAGTCCCTTGCATACAATTTACTTTCCGTTCGTCAACTTGCAATCATGGGCTTTGCCACTTTCTTTGATATTGATACCGTGGCCCTCTTGTGGAGCAAGACTCTTAAAGTAGCCTTTGTTGGGCATATCGAGAATGGTCTCTATGTGATTAACTTTTCAGAGCGACCCACTAAGACCGCGACATGCCTAATGGCTAAAGTTGACGTGGGATGGCTTTGGCATCGCCGTTTAGCCCATGTCAATATGAGATCTTTGCAAAGTCTTCTCAAGGGGGACCATGTTCGTGGACTAACGAATGTTAGTTTTGCTAAAGATCGTGCTTGCAGTGCTTGTATCGAAGGAAAGCTACATGAGAAGGCTCACCCTCCCACGACTATCATTTACTCGAAGAGGCCTTTGGAGCTCCTTCACTTGGATCTCTTTGGGCCTCCATCCTTTGATAGTCTTGGGGGTAGTAAATATTGCTTGGTGATTGTGGATGACTATTCAAGATACACTTGGGTGTATTTCTTCAAGAGGAAGAGCGAGACCCAACAAACCGTCATTGACTTTGCAAATGAAGCCCAACGTCAACACAATGGAAAGATCTTGACAATAAGAAGTGACAACAGCACCGAGTTCAAGAACTACACCTTGGATGAGTTTCTTAGTGATGAGGGGATCAAGCACCAATATTCCGCACCTTACACCCCTCAATAAAATGGTGTTGCGGAGAGGAAGAACCGGACGTTGATGGATGCGGCAAGGACCATGATGGCGGAGTTCAAGTCTCCATACAACTTCTGGGCCGAAGCCATGAACACCACGTGTCATGCATCCAATCGGCTCTACCTCCGCAAGGGCTTGAACAAGACTCCATATGAGATACTCACCGGTAACAAGCCCAACCTCAAGTACTTTCGGGTGTTCGGGTGTAAGTGTTTCATTCTCAAGAAAGGTGTTCGGTTGTCTAAATTTGAGGCTAGAGCTTATGAGGGCATATTTGTTGGTTATGCTACAAACTCTCATGCTTACCGTGTCCTTAATAAATCCATGGGACTTATTGAGGAGACGTGTAACGTGGAGTTTGATGAGAATAACGGCTCCCAAGTGGAGCAAAGTGGCACTTGTGATGTAGGTGATGAAATTTCTCCTCAAGCCATAAGAAGAATGGGTGTTGGTTTTATCCTACCCATTGAGGAACCCCTTGTGGCCGAAGGAGAAGGACAATGCTCCACTCAAGTGGAGCCATCATCAACCCAAGGCCCACACGCTTCCGAAGAACAAAGTGAAGGCCCTCAACCTCATGAACAAGACTAAGGGCAAGATCATGCTCAAGACGGTGCTGACACACCAAGTGATTCCCAAGGTCAAGTTCTCCCCTCCGAGCAAGTTCAAGATCAAGAACAAGCTCAAGACGGCACTCAAGATGATCAAGTGACTGCTCCTCAACTCACCACCGAGGAGGAATTGGAGCGTCGTGCCGCCAAGATTGCATCCAAGCTCTCCACCAAGGGTCATCTCATGAAGAATGTGCTTGGAAGCATTCATAAGGGGGTAAGCACTCGTAGACAATTGGCAAACTATTGTGAACATCACGCGTTTGTCTCTTGTGTTGAACCCCAAAAGGTATATGAAGCACTCGAAGATCCGGATTGGCTTAATGCCATGCATGAAGAACTCAACAACTTTGAGTACAACAAGGTGTGGAGATTAGTGCCAAGGCCAACGGGGAACCACAATGTCATTGGAACCAAGTGGATATTCAAGAAAAAGCAAGATGCTCATGGGACCAACATCCGCAATAAGGCACGATTGGTGGCACAAGGCTACTCCCAAGTCGAGGGTATCGACTACGGTGAAACCTTTGCTCCCGTTGCTCGCGTTGAATCTATTCGTTTGTTGATTGCTTATGCTTCTCATCACAACTTTAAGTTGCAACAAATGGATGTGAAGAGTGCTTTTCTTAATGGTCCTATTAATGAGTTGGTTTATGTCAAACAACCCCCCGGGTTTGAGGATCCCTACTTTCCTGATCATATGTATCAACTCGATAAGGCACTCTATGGCTTTAAACAAGCCCCACGTGCGTGGTATGACCACCTTACCGAGTTGTTACAAGATCGTGGGTTTGAAGTTGGGCTAATCGACCCCACTCTTTTTACTAAGAAGGTCAAAGGGGAGTTGTTTGTGTGCCAACTATATGTTTTTTTAGGAACACTGGACAGTGAGGGCACCCCTCACTGACTTTTATATTTATGCCAGGAACACAAAGTTACACAAGGGAGTTTACATGGGTATAGAGAAAGGGAGAGACCCTATACACAACAGGTATAGGGAGGGGTACAAGTGCATTGTAACAACGCACTACACAGAAGGGTCGATTAGGCCGACCACTAGCTCAATAAAAGGCCATAGGGCTTCCTTCACACGATGCTTCATCATTCCAAAATCACTTCGAAAACTCTGGCGCCATCCATTCCTCGTGGGGGTGATCCCTCTAAAGTGCTTGTTGTTACGCTCTTTCCAGATGCTCCAAGTCGCGACAATAAAGATTTCCATGAACATGGGTTGCGTACAGACTTCCTTCGCCGCATGTAGCAGCTGCAGCTTGTTGCCACTCGCCGGCCACGAGATCCCCAACTCCCCCCAACACAGCTTACTGAAATCACACTCGAAAAAAAGATGTTCAACCGTTTCCTCCAGGCTGGTTGAGCAAAGCAAGCAAGAGTAGTCATCGTCTCTGAGCTTCATGCTTTTCCTCTTCAATAAATTACGTGTGTTCAACCTGTCAGCCAGTAGGAGCCATGCAAAGACTTTCCATTTGTTTGTGCCAACTACATGCTGATGACATTATCTTTGGTTCCCCTAACAAAGCTTTCAATGAGGAATTTTCCGCACTCATGACCTCAAAGTTCAATATGTCTTCCATGGGAGAGTTGAAGTTCTTTCTCGGTTTCGAAGTAAAGCAAAGAAGAGAAGGAACCTTCATCAACCAAGCCAAATACACTCAAGACATGCTCAAGAGATTCAAGCTAAGTGATGTCAAGCCGGCGTCCACTCCAATTCCCACCAAGTACCAACTTGACATCGATCCCAATGGTAAAGCGGTGGATCAAAAGGTATATCGCTCCATGATTGGTTCCTTGCTTTACCTTTGTGCATCTAGACCGGATATCATGTTGAGTGTGGGAATTTGTGCACGGTTTCAAGCCGCACCTAAGGAAAGCCACTTTGTGGCGGTCAAGCGAATCTTTCGATATTTGGCTCATACCCCAAACTTTGGCTTATGGTAACCAAGAGGAGCAAACTTCAAGCTTGTAGGGTATTTGGACTCCGATTGGGCGAGAGACAAAGTGGATAGGAAGTCCACTTCCGGAGGGTGCCAATTCCTTGGTTGCTCTTTGGTAAGTTGGTCTTCTAAAAAGCAAAGTTGTGTGTCTCTCTCGTCCACCGAAGTGGAGTATGTGGCGGCCGGCAGTTGTTGTGCACAACTCTTATGGATGAGGCAAACTTTAAAGGATTATGGTGTCATTTGTGACAAAGTGCCTCTTTGGTGTGATAATGAAAGTGCCATCAACATTTCTCTCAACCCCGTGCAACACTTCAAGACGAAGCATATTGAGATTCGGTATCACTTCATCCAAGATCACATTAGGCCAGGGGAGATCGAGCTCAACTACGTCAACACCCATGATAACCTTGCAGATATTTTCACGAAGCCTTTGGATGAAGGAAGATTTCTCGAGTTAAGGCATGAGCTAAATATCATTGATTCGAGCAATGTTGCTTGAACCCTTGCACACCCCACCACACTCAACTATTTGTCTAATCTAGGTGTAGGCATGGACATAGGGGGAGTGTTGTTCTCTCAATCAACTCTCCCTCCCCCCATTATGCATAAAGTGATAAACTCTTTCACATTAGCCATTTTTTATGGTACTTGTGCTTCAAAGACGAGTTTTGGTCATGGGCCCAAGGATAATTCTTCATGGTGCCATACCAATTGACTCAAACATAGGTGGCTCCGGCCACCGCCCTCTCCTTGGAGAGTTTGTGTCTCGTTTTTGGTCTGTGTTGGTTCTTGCCTCTCTTCCTTCGTGCCGAGCTCGTGCTTGTGGTGTCCAGTGTGTTAGCTCTTTGGTGTGGTCTCTCGCTTGAAGGTTCCGTGCTTCGGTGTTATCTCTTTTGGTTGAAACTGTCTTTTCTTGAGCTCACGGTACTACCGCGGCCTGCCACGGTACTACCGCAAGGGGGGGCGCGGTACTTCCGCACCCAGCGCGGCAGTAATTTTTTACTGCCGCCTGGGAGAGCGGTACTACAGCCTAGGTGCGGTACTTCCGCCCGGGCGGTACTACTGCAATGACGTGCGGTACTACCGTGTGAGGAGCGCACGGTACTTCCGCACCTAGCGCGGCAGTAATTTTTTACTGCCGCCTGGGGGAGCAGTACTAAAGTCACGATGCGGTACTTCCGCCCGGGGCGGTAGTACCGCGATGGCGTGCGATACTACGATGTGGTCGAGGGCGTGTGGGGGATTAAACACGGGCAGGGAGAGTTCTAACTCCCCCATACCCATTCGTCTCTCTCCCCACTCTCTCTCTCTCTCTCTCTCTCTCTCAAGAACGGTGCCGGAGGTCCTCGCCGGATCTTCGTCTCCGGCCGCTCTCCTCGGACGACCGGTGGGATCGTTCCCCACCACTCCCTCTTGCCATGGAACAAGGTTTCTCCCCAATCCCTCCCTTTTTCTTGTTCGTCTTGTTGTTTTTAGGTTTGGGGAGATGCAAGTTGTTCTTGAAATTCTAGGCCAAATCTATGCAAGAGTAGGATGTAGGAGAGTAGTTTTGTGTAGTGATGGTACTTGCTATAGTTGTCCCGTGATGGATTTGATCGACCGTAGTACCGCGTGTTGACACGGTTGTGCTCAGATCTCCATGGCTGTTTCAGATCTGCATCGTGCGGTACTACCGCTCTTCAGGTGCGGTACTACCGCTCTTCAGGTGCGGTACTACCGCACGTCCGGTACTACCGCCCTGCTGGTGCGGTACTACCGTGTCTACGGTACTACCGCTCCTTAGAGTTGTAGTACCGCACGTGGCGCAACACACGATACTACCGTTTTCTCAAATCCCTCTTGTGGCACTTCTCACGTGCCATGTCTACTTGTTTCACCTGCCTTGCTGTGGTCTTTGCATTGATCCTACTCGCGTTTCGTGCGTGTTTGTTTTGTGGTGTGTGTTTTAGGTGGTGGCTTAGGTGCTCCGGCTCGCCGCTCCAATCCAAGCCGTGACACGGGATCCATGCGTATGCGCAACACAGAGGCAGCAGAGGGCTCCAATGCCCCCAACGCAGAACCAAGACCACCGCCACCAAAGAGTAGGAACCCGCCCAAGGTATGGATGAGATACGGCTTGCTGAGTTCATCTCTCGGAGGAAGATCAATCCATATGGAAACCCTCGTGCCAACTTTCGAGGGAATGAGCTATTCTGGACCAAGCAGCAGAATCTCATTTATCTGGATGTCATCAAGGCCAAGCAAAACACCTATGTGGAGGTGAAGTGGATCAACATGCATCACATGCGATAAGAGGTGCACCGGGAATACTTTGGTGAGGCTTTAGACCTAGTGGAGCAATTTGGCATTGAGCATATCATCTCATTCCACAAAGACTATGATCCTGAGGTCCTTGGTCAGTTCTTTGCCTCAGTGCATTTTCATCCCAATGAGGAAAGGACCATGACTTGGATGACCAATGGTCGGCAGCTGACTGCTACTTGGAAGGAATTCATGACTTGGCTTGGGGTTCCGGATGAGGGGCTCGCCACACCCCAAGGTGTTCGCCCTCATGCCAATCCTGAGTCTGCCAACAAGAACAAGCTTATGCCCTACTATGTGGAGAAGAGGCTCTCCAATGGCAAGTCATCTTGGGTACTCAACTCCTTTCTTGACATCATGCACCGGATCTTCCGCAACACTCTCTTCCCACGCATTGGGGACAAGGACAAGGTGCATGCCTATCTGGTGGATATGATGCTCCTGTGTGAAGATGCTCGCAACTCTCAGACACTACCACTTGATATCTCACATACCATGTGGCATGAGCTTCGGTTTGTGGTCTACAACCGCAA
This sequence comes from Triticum aestivum, assembly GCF_018294505.1. Lineage (NCBI taxonomy): Eukaryota > Viridiplantae > Streptophyta > Magnoliopsida > Poales > Poaceae > Triticum > Triticum aestivum. The sequence goes on from NC_057802.1 coordinate 551,317,802, forward strand.
GATCCCCATCTATGGACCTTATTTGTTTCAGTTGATCTCGGCTACTTGGGAGCGGGTCTACCCTCAGGATGAGTTTGAGGCCCCTGGTTGGATCCGGCATGAGCCCATCAACCTCCGTATCAAGCCTCAGTGGGCCAACACTACCTCTCGTGCTGATACTACGGCTGCCATGGACGTGGATGCAGATGAGGATGAGGAGGAGGCAGCAGACGAGGACAACTCTGAGGGTTACATCCCTCCCACCTCTGAGCCTTCTTGGCTAAGCGACTAAAGAACAAGATGAAGATGTTGTTCTGTATGCAGGCAAAGGGGCAGTACCAGACCCATGTGGCTTCCAAGGAGACTCGCCACCGCGACAAGCGGATTTTCAGGACCTTTGGCGGGAACGTATCTAGCGGGTCCGAGGTGAACATCACCCCAGAGGCAGAATGGATGCACAAGCAGGGTTATCGGTGGACCAAGTCTGAGGAGGAGTCCGTCCCAGCTGCAGAGTCTGACGGGGAGCGTGCAAGTGACTACTCTGTTTGAGCCACCACTATTGATGTAGGTGTCCTCTCTGCCTTTTTGGCGTCTCGATGCCAAAGGGGGAGAGAGTGTAGGATTTGCGAGGTGTGTCATGTTTGGGTCAGTTGAACTTCGTTTATTTCGTTTGCTTTGGTTTGCTTTGGTTTGTGCTCGTGAGACCTTCTATCATATGGTGTAAGACATATGCACTCTATCGTACCGTAGTGAGCTTATTCTATCTTGTGCTTATTACATTATGCTCATGTCTATCTTGCTTAGCTTTAGCCTTATTGCAAGATTTGCCATGTCTATAAAATATAGGGGAGTGTTGATCCTAGTATGTGTGCCGTGCAGTCCAAAGCACTCATCGAGATAGCACACATCTAGGGGGAGCCCGTCTATATTTTAGAGACTTGGGGTTTGCCCTTGCTCTTTGCGTTATACCCTCGTGCAAATCCCGTGTTGTCATCAATCCGCCAAAAAGGGGGAGATTGTAAGGGAATTTTTATCCCTTAGTTGGTTTTGGTGATTGATGACAATGCTTTTGCGGACTAATCATGTGCATCGAATATTTCAGATATATTGACTAGGCACAAGATGATTTGGTTCCCCTCGAAGGCTATGGAAGACGGCGTTTCTCTTCGTTTCTTTTCGGTGGTATTGAGTCATAGGGAAGTCGTACTATTAAGAGGGGGTCCGCGTTGGGAAGGTTGGGTGGATTCATCATGTACACATCTGTCTTTGCACCTCCTTTCCTCTAGCCTTTGGAGCATCCTATGTTTTCCTTGTCTATGCAAATATTGCTCTTGCTTTCCGAACTAGGGTGTGCGATAGTACGGCTCCTTAGAGCGGTAGTACCGCAGGACCTTGTGGTAGTACCGCCCGCTGGTGCGGTAGTACCGCCAGGACCCACGGTAGTACCGCTTCTAGTAAGCGGTAGTACCGTGGTCTCTGAATTAGTTCCGCAAGTACGCGGCAGTAAGGGGCGGATGTAATTTTTTACATCCGCGCCTCGCACGGTAGTACCGCTGCTGGCTTACGGTACTACCGCGTCGGGTTTTTGCATAGACTCCAACTCTGCGGAAGTAGCCACGGATGTAATTTTTATATCCGTGCCATCCCATCCCTGGACAGCCCGGCCTTGCGGTAGTACCGCAAGGGGGAGCGGTAGTACTACGCCAACAGTACTACCGCCCTCTGCTTTAGTGCATTTTTGGCTGTTCTGGTCTCTGCTGCGTGGGCGGTAGTACCGTGGGGCCCTGCGGTAGTACCGCGCTGCGCAGGCTGAGTTGGTGGATAACGGTTGGATTTGTTCTTCCACTATATAAGGGGTGTCTTCCTCCTCTAGTTGAGTACCTCTTTTACCTCCAAGCTCCATTGTTGCTCCAAGCTCCATTTTCGCCCGATCTCCTTCCCTAGCCAATCAAACTTGTTGATTCTCTAGGGATTGGTTGAGAAGGCCCCGATCTACACTTCCACCATGAGAAATTTGAATCCCCCACTAATCCCTTGTGGATCTTGTTACTCTTGGGTGTTTGAGCACCCTAGAAGGTTGAGGTCACCGCGGAGCCATAGTCCATTGTGGTGAAGCTTCGTGGTATCGTTGGGAGCCTTCAATTAAGTTGTGCAGATTGCCCCAACCTTGTTTGTAAAGGTTCGGTCGCCGCCTCCAAGGGCACCAATAGTGGAATCACGGCATCTCGCATTGTGTGAGGGCGTGAGGAGAATACGGTGGCCCTAGTGGCTTCTTGGGGAGCATTGTGCCTCCACACCGCTCCAACGGAGACGTACTTCCTCTCAAAGGGAAGGAACTTCGGTAACACATCCTCGTCTTCACCGGCTCCACTGTTGGTTATCTCGTGCCTTTTACTTGTGCAAGCTTATTTGTGCTTTATCTCTTGCTTGCGTGTGTGCTTATTGTTGTTGCATCATATAGGTTGCTCCCCTAGTTGCATATCTAGACAACCTACTTTGATGCAAAGTTTGAATTGGTAAAGAAAAGCTAAAAATTGTTAGTTGCCTATTCACCCCCCGCCCTCTAGTCAACTATATCGATCCTTTCAGCTTCGTCGACACCGGCAGCAGCACTTCCGCCGATAGCACCCCGAGAAGCATCGCCCGCGCCGTCTTGCTCTTGTCAGCGTCGATCGTCGTGCCCTCCGCCAGAACGACCACCCCCACAGCCCCTAGGCACCAAGAAAAGCTTCCACCTTGATCGCCCAGGAGGTGTAGTTTGTCGTGGTCAGCGGTGGGACCGGCAGCAAGAACGAGCCACCACCGCCATCGTGCGGTACGAGTGCCATGGCCGCCGGCGTTCACCTCCGAAACCGGGCTCTGATGCCAATTGTTGGAACCCTAGCCCTGCCCTAGCTCACCACTCTCTCTATCTGTGCACCTCACTCTCCCGCTCTGGCATGAACCGAGAAGAAGGGGGAGGAAGAATAAGAACATGGTGGACACGGCGAGAGTTTTGGGCACACGAACGCAACCGCAAGAACAGTATTTTTCCCAAGCAACAAACTCGTCCCACACATGTTACAACGATCACCGTGGCGATCTTATACCCGGGCCAGCGCTCGGCCACGACCCTGCCTGGTCCGGCCCGCTCCGCGCGCCCACGACGCACTCCCACTCGCGCTCGCCACGTTAAGCCTGCAACAGACCTGCGCGGTCACCCCGCCGAGATCGCCAACAGCATGGCCTACGCACACACACGTATGGTGTCCACCCACACGGGCACCCCGGGGACCACACGCACGCACAAATGCAGACCTACACCGCGGACCCGACAGGCCCAGCGCGCACCCACACATGCGCCCGACGCGTCCGACCCATGGCCGCGGCTTATTTGGCCAACAGTCCCTCTACCGAGGATGGAACTTGGCAAACGCATGGCTGAGTTTATTTGGCTTTACTGAGTTCCCAAGAAACTCTACCCGGCAATTCCAATAGTGAAAACTATCACATGATCCGCCCTAATTGTACGGGCAAATAATATGCATGCATGGTCTATAATGGAATTTACAACAGAGATTCACTCGCTTATGATTCTACCTAACACGGTCTACTATGCGGGGAGGCGTTTTGGCTCAAAAAACAGTAGAATTTAAAAAAAAATCTGAAAATTTTCATAGATGTTTGTGTTAGTGTCGCAAGCATGCTTGACAATTTTCATGCAAAACGGAGCAGCAGCGTTTCGTCTGTGAAAAGAACAAATTTGGGTGTGGCATTGTGGGGTAACAATTGATGATTTTGGATGATGTATTATGATGCTGACAATGAGGTTACTGGAGCTCATTAAAATAGCAGTATGAAATAAGCCTGCATATATTTGTTGGTTTTCAATTTAAGCCTTTCAACTCAACTGAAATTATTATTTGTACATTATTTACTGACATTTACCCCCTGTTTTCGCAGGCTATATAGAATGATTGCATGTTTTAATCAAGAAGTCCTCAATAGGTGGACTGACTCAAAATGGAGAAGCATGTTGGTAGCTTTTCTGTTGATTGTATTAAGCATTTAAGTTTGTAGCAATTCATAACGTCAATATCTTTGGGATGCTTTGTAATATTTTATAAAACTATGTTTTTTGGCCTGATCTGGCATGCTGTCCATAGACGTCCTTACCCATTTCCTTCTCACATATGGTATGGTTTTTCGGATAGCCTAGACATATGGAGACAATTTGGGGGTGTCGATTCTCTCTCTCTCTCTCTCTCTCTCTCTCTCTAATAGAATAATGAACAACCGATAAGACTAATATTATAGACCTTCTCCTCAGTCCTACCGTGCATTATTTGACTTTTGTGCTAATACAAGGAAAAATATGTTGTGAACTTGTGAGTTGTGACCAACTCCATCTGTTCCTAAATATAAGTCTTTTTGGAGATTCCAATGTGGACTACATACGAAGCAAAATGAGTGAATCTATATTCTTAAATATGTATATATATACATCCATATGTAGTTCGTATTGAAATCTCTAAAAATACTTAAATTTAGGAATGGAGGGAGTATATTTTCTGGGCAAGTTTTAGCCTTTTTATTTACAATTGATGTTGCATGTCATTCACCCTTTCACCCTTATATTTGATGTTAATGTCTGAGTGTATGTCTAATTAGGGTTTCTCTTCAGTTGGTTGGTGTTTGAATATCAGTTGCTCGCTTCCCTTTTAGGCATATCTCCTATTACAACACACCCATTTCCTTTTGAGTTTTATGTGAAAATCCTTTTGAGCCGATACACCAAATATGAAGTTACATAACTCAAATAAAATTCAATTTTTTTTCAAAAATACAAATAAATGCCAACGAATTTTTAAACAATAAATGTTATCAAAGATTGATATGTCTACCTGTCACAAGAGAGGTAGGAGTAGCATGTTCGAGAAGATGTGTTTTTCTACAGTACTTTCTAAATGGTAAAGTGTATGGTTTCAAGCGCCTAAATCCATATTATGTAATAATTTGCCAGCCAATTGCATATTGCAATGAAGTTTCTGGTTGGAACATCTTGAAACATTTGTTTAAAGGAAAAAATCCTTCATGTGTTGATTTTAATTAATGGATAATAACAATGCACATGCTTTCATGATGCAATCGATTTTAAGAACTAAAAAAGGCATTCAAGTGTTATTATCATTTGTAATGCATTGCAGAATAAAGAGTTCAATGTTTGTGTACCACCTTCTTTATTTTGTGCATCAGGTGTATAGGGTCGTATTACAATTTTTTTTATCGAAGTACATTGCAAGCGAATTAGATTCCAATTACTTTTTTATTTGTTATTGCCTATCGTTCTATGTATGTAAAATTTTACATGCAACCAATACAAATTTTCAAATGCCCGTGGCAACGCACGGGCAGTCTACTAGTTAAAATAATTACTCAGAAATAAATATAAGAAAATAAATAAAGTAGAAAAGCAAAAAATAAATAAACTATATAAAAAATTATTGGGGTGCTGCCCAATGGGCCTGCCAGACCTCGGGTGTGCAAATTCAGGCCCAGAAGGGCCAGCAGGCTCACAGGGCGGCGCGCCATAGTTAGGCCCAGAAGCCTGCTATATAGAGGAGTTCGAAGGAGCAGTCGCGGCTGGGTTTATAAACCAGTGCGGCTGCCCTTCGCCCGGCGAGGTGGGACTAAACTTTGCGCCCCTCGCCTGACAGCACACCCCCTTTAGTACCGGGTCGTGGCTCCAACCGGTACTAAAGGTAGGGTCTTTAGTACTGGTTGGAGCCACCACCCGGTACTAAAGGGCTGCCCTTCCCGCCACTTGGCCTGGCCAAAATTGACCTTTAGTACCGGTTGGTGGCTCCAACCGGTACTAAAGGCCCATCCTATATAAGCGGCACTTACAAATTTCGTCAGTTTTCATCTGCTTCTTCTCCTCTGCCCCGTCGCCCGCCGCCCCCGTCGCCACCCCTTGTCGACGCCCCCGTCGCCGCCCCGTCCCTGTCCCCGTCGTCGCCGCCCCGGTCGTCGTCCGCGCACCGTCCCCGGCCGTCCCCGTCGTCATCGCCGCCCCGTCCCCGTTCGTCCCGTCGTCCCGGCCCGGCCGTCCCCGTCGTCCCGTCGTCCCCGCCCCATCCCCGTCGTCCCCGCCCCATCCCCGTCCCCGTCGTCGCCGCCCGTCGCCGGTGAGCTCCCTGCCCCGGCCGCCATGCATGTCCGCACACACACACACACACATTGTTAATTAGTTGTAAAATTGTTAGTATTTTTTATGTTTTTTAGTGATAGAAATATTTATAGAAATGTTAGAAATTTACTGTTTTTTAGTTATAGAAATATTTATAGAAATGTTAGATTTTTTTGTTTTTTAGTTATAGAAATATTAGAAATGTTATAGAAATGTTAGTTATATAGAATGTTAGAAATTTTAGAAATGTTAGTTCTAGCTAGATGAATTAGATTAATGTTAAATTGTTAGACGATGATAGATGTTTTTTTTGTTTCTTATAATTTTAGTTATAGAAAAATTTAGAATTTGCATATAGAATTTTAGTTATCACAATCCAATCATTTAAAAAATGTTACTTTTTGCGGGCATATAGTATTTGTTGTCGATGATGCCCGGCCCGCATCCTCGCCGTCGACCCGTTCGTGACGACGTCCTGCTTCACAGGACCCATGTCCGGGACTGGGCTCCGCCGGGCTGGCACTGGGAGGTGCTACCTTCAGGGGCGCGCCGCTTGGTGAGGAACCCAGCCCTGGGTCCCGTCGTCGACCCTGATCTCCTTTGGTGGCGTTCGCGTGCGCCACATTCGGTGCAGAGGGAGCCGGCCCCGCCGGAGGTGGTGCGTCGCCGTGTCAGGGAGGAGGACGAGCACGTCCGTCGCTACATGGCTGCTATGGACGTCTCAGGTTCTCCAATACCTGGAATGTTCTTTGGGCAGATGACCGGAGATATGATCACTAGTGCAGAACCGGGCTTTAGCGCCAGTTCGTAAGGGCCTTTAGTGCCGGTTGTACAACCGGCACTAAAGAGTGGAGACTAAAGCCCCCCCCCCCTTTACTACCGGTTCGGCACGAACCGGCGCTAAAGTGCCACCACGTGGCACGAGCGAGGCCCGGGTGCTGGTAGACCATTAGTACCGGTTGGTAGCACCAACCGGTACTAAATGTTTGGGGGGGTTTTGGTTTTATTTTTTATTTTTCCATTAGTTTTGTGTTTTCCATTTCATTCTTTTTTTGCTGGTATTTTACGATACTACATATTGTACACGTTATGCATATATAAAAATAGATTTTCTCGTAGAACCGCATATATATATATATAAATATATATCATCGAATGTCTCACAACCACCACCATTAATTATTCACACATACACATGTATGTATATATATATATATATATATATACAATTTCTCCTACATGTTGCCTTGGTGCCTTCGGAGCACGATGACAAGTGGTTCATGGGGGCGGTAGCGGGTAATAGTATTCTCCTTTGGGATCTATGACCTGGTCGAGCAAAAATCCCGCTATTTCCTCTTGAAGTGCTAGTATGCGCTCCGTTGGTAGGAGCTGCTCCCGCACCTCTCTGAACTGTTAAGAAGGAGATCAATATGCATATGTATTAGTTGTGTGACTAGATATCGATAATGGTGTAAAAATTTGTGAATAGTGTTCTGACAAACGTACCCAGTCCTGTCTTTGAGATCTGCTCCTTTCGGACGCCATCATGCGAATGTTCTCGCAAACGTAGAATGCACACAGATCAGTCCCCGGCGCCTGCTTCGGGGCCTTTACGAGAATTGAATTTAATCAGGTAATAATTAATCAAGCATGATAATTAATTAATGGTATTGAAACAAGAATTAAAGAGATGGTAGCTAGCTAGCTAGTACTACTTAATTACCTACCTTGGGTCGATACCAAAACAGCTTTTCTCGCCATTTGCCTGGAGTCACCTTGATGAATTTTGCCCAAGCCCTGCCCGCCGGCAAAGAAAATTAATAAAGGGGTTATTAAATAGTTCATATCAGGAAATGACGAACTAAATAGGACGAGATATAGTTAATAATGATTGAAATTACCTGTTGACTATCCCCTTCACGATGCTGTAGTCACTTTCTTTTTTAAGTAGTGAGTCCAGTACTTCAACTTTTCCTTCTTCAACTTTAATGTCTAACAAGATCCAATGGTACCTGCATGCGCATACGTTTGCATGTATAAATTAAGCGGGCATGTGCATAACACTAATCAACTAACCCTAAACCCTATACAGTTATTAACATCTAGCTAGTAAGCAAGAACAGAATTTGTAGTACAAGATAGTGTGACTCACTCGAAGTTGTAAGGAAGTAGTATATCTTCATTGGAATCGAGGCGCTTCAAGAACTCTAGCATTTCCTTCTCTACATCTTGTCTATACCATTCCAATTTCCATGTGTATTCATTAACGGTATTTGGGTCAATGAACCCTGTTGGGGAACGTAGTAATTTCAAAAATTTCCTACTCACACGCAAGATCATGGTGATGCATAGCAACGAGAGGGGAGAGTGTTGTCTACGTACCCTCGTAGACCATAAGCGGAAGGGTTATATCAACGCGGTTGATGTAGTCGTACGTCTTCACAATCCGACCGATCCAAGTACCGAAAGCACGGCACCTCCGAGTTCTGCACACGTTCGGATCGCTGATGTCCTCGCCTTCTCGATCCAGCAAGAGGGGCGAAGTAGTAGATGAGTTCCAGCAGCACGTCGGCGTGGTGATGGTGTTGGTGAAGAACAATATTCGCAGGGCTTCGGCTAAGCACTACGAAAACTATGATGGAGGATAAACTAGAGGGGACGGGGTTGCCGGCACATGGCTTGGTGTTTCTTGATGTCTCTTGGGTGCTAGCCCTACCCCTCTATTTATATGTTGAGCCTTGGGGTCGAAACTTGGAGTAAAAGATTCCACAAAGTCGGTTTCACCCGAAAGGCAAGAGTCCTTCTCGGACTCCAGGGCCAGACGCCAGGGTTCCCGGCGTCTGGACCCAGACGCCTGGGACCCTGGCATCTGGCCCCTAGACTCTGCAAAACTTCCTTTTGCGCTTTCCAAAAACCTCGTGGGCTTTCCCCTTTGGCCCAGATAAAGTGTTCTCGTGCCCAAACATTTCAGGAAACATTCGGAACCCCTTCCGATGGATTCCGGAACCTTTCCGGAGATCAAACACTACTATCCACATATCAATCTTTACTTCCGGACCATTCCGGAGTTCCTCGTCATATCCGTGATCTCATCCAAAACTCCGGACAACATTCGGTCACCAACATACATAACTCATAGTACTATTTCGTCAACGAACGTTAAGCGTGCTGACCCTATGGGTTCGAGAACTATGTAGACATGACCGAGACACCTCTCTTGTCAATAACCAATAGCGGGACCTGAATGCCCATATTGGCTCCTACATATTCTATGAAGATCTTTATCGGTCAGACCGCATAACAGCATACGTTGTTCCCTTTGTCATCGGTATGTTACTTGCCCGAGAATCGATCATAGGTATCTCAATACCTAGTTCAATCTCGTTACCGGCAAGTCTCTTTACTCGTTCTGTAATACATGATCCCGCAACTAACTCATTAGTTGCAATGCTTGCAAGGCTTATAGTGATGTGCATTACCGAGTGGGCCCAGAGATACCTCTCCGACAATCGGAGTGACAAATCCTAATCTCGAAATACGCCAACCCAACAAGTACCTTTGGAGACACCTGTAGATCACCTTTATAATCATCCAGTTATGTTGTGACGTTTGGTAGCACACAAAGTGTTCCTCCGGTAAACGGGAGTTGCATAATCTCATAGTCATAGGAACATGTATAAGTCATGAAGAAAGCAATAGCAGAATACTAAACGATCGAGTGCTAAGCTAACGGAATGGGTCAAGTCAATCACATCATTCTCCTAATGATGTGATCCCGTTAATCAAATTACAACTCATGTCAATGGCTAGGAAACGTAACCATCTTTGATCAACGAGCTAGTCAAGTAGAGGCATACTAGTGACACTCTGTTTGTCTATGTATTCACACAAGTATTATGTTTCCGGTTAATACAATTCTAGCATGAATAATAAACATTTATCATGATATAAGGAAATAAATAATAACTTTATTACTGCCTCTAGGGCATATTTCCTTCAGTCTCCCACTTGCACTAGAGCCAATAATCTAGATTACACAGTAATGATTCTAACACCCATGGAGCCTTGGTGCTGATCACGTTTTGCTCGTGGAAGAGGCTTAGTCAACGGGTCTGCAACATTCAGATCCGTATGTATGTTGCAAATTTCTATGTCTCCCACATGGACTAGATCCCGGATGGAGTTGAAGCATCTCTTGATGTGCTTGGTTCTCTTGTGAAATCTGGATTCCTTCGCCAAGGCAATTGCACCAGTATTGTCACAAAAGATTTTCATTGGACCCGATGTGTTGGGGATCGTTGCAGAAATTAAAAAAATTCTACGCATCACCAAGAACAATCTATGGAGTCTTCTAGCAACGAGAGGGAAAAGAGGGCATCTACATACCCTTGTAGATCGCGAGCGGAAACGTTCAAGTGAACGGGGTTGATGGAGTCGTACTCGTCGTGATCCAAATCACCGATGACCGAGCGCCGAACGGACGGCACCTCCGCGTTCAACACACGTATGCTGGGGGAAGATGTCTCCTCCTTCTTGATCCAGCAAGGGGGAGGGAGAGGTTGATGGAGATCCAGCAGCACGACGGCGTGGTGGTGGAAGCAGCGGGGATCTCGGCAGGGCTTCGCCAAGCTCAGCGAGAGGGAGAGGTGTCACGGGAGGGAGAGGGAGGCGCCAGGGGCTTGGGGTCTGCTGCCCTCCCTCCCCCCTCTATATATAGGGCCCCTGGGGGGCGCCGGCCCTAGGAGATCCCATCTCCAAGGGGGCGGCGGCCAAGGGGGGGGGAGGGACTTGCCCCCCAAGTCAAGTGGGGCGCCCCCCACCCCTAGGGTTTCCAACCCTAGGCGCAGGGGAGGCCCAAGGGGGGCGCACCAGCCCACCAGGGGCTGGTTCCCTTCCCCACTTCAGCCCATGGGGCCCTCCAAGATAGGTGGCCCCACCCGGTGGACCCCTGGGACCCTTCCGGTGGTCCCGGTACAATACCGGTGACCCCCGAAACTTTCCCGTTGGCCGGAACTGGACTTCCTATATACAATTCTTCACCTCCGGACCATTCCGGAACTCCTCGTGACGTCCGAGATCTCATCCGGGACTCCGAACAACTTTCGGGTTACCGCATACTAATATCTCTACAACACTAGCGTCACCGAACCTTAAGTGTGTAGACCCTACGGGTTCGGGACACATGGAGACATGACCGAGACGACTCTCCGGTCAATAACCAATAGCGGGATCTGGATACCCATGTTGGCTCCCACATGTTCCACGATGATCTCATCGGATGAACCACGATGTCGAGGATTCAATCAATCCCGTATACAATTCCCTTTGTCAATCGGTACGTTACTTGCCCGAGATTCGATCGTCGGTATCCCAATACCTTGTTCAATCTCGTTACCGGCAAGTCACTTTACTCGTACCGTAATGCATGATCCCGTGACCAAACACTTGGTCACATTGAGCTCATTATGATGATGCATTACCGAGTGGGCCCAGAGATACCTCTCCGTCATACGGAGTGACAAATCCCAGTCGCGATTCGTGCCAACCCAACAGATACTTTCGGAGATACCCGTAGTGCACCTTTATAGCCACCCAGTTACGTTGTGACGTTTGGCACACCCAAAGCACTCCTATGGTATCCGGGAGTTGCACAATCTCATGGTCTAAGGAAATGATACTTGACATTTGGAAAAGCTCTAGCAAACGAACTACACGATCTTGTGCTATGCTTAGGATTGGGTTCTTGTCCATCACATCATTCTCTTAATGATGTGATCCCGTTATCAATGACATCCAATGTCCATAGTCAGGAAACCATGACTATCTGTTGATCAACGAGCTAGTCAACTAGAGGCTCACTAGGGACATGTTGTGGTCTATGTATTCACACATGTATTACGATTTCCGGATAACACAATTATAGCATGAACAATAGACAATTATCATGAACAAGGAAATATAATAATAACCATTTTATTATTGCCTCTAGGGCATATTTCCAACAGTCTCCCACTTGCACTAGAGTCAATAATCTAGTTACATTGTGATGAATCGAACACCCATAGAGTTCTGGTGTTGATCATGTTTTGCTCTAGGGAGAGGTTTAGTCAACGGATCTGCTACATTCAGGTCCGTATGTACTTTACAAATATCTATGTCTCCATTTTGAACACTTCCACGAATGGAGTTGAAGCGACGCTTGATATGCCTGGTCTTCCTGTGAAACCTGGGCTCCTTGGCAAGGGCAATAGCTCCAGTGTTGTCACAGAAGAGAGTCATCGGGCCCGACGCATTGGGAAAAACTCCTAGGTCGGTAATGAACTCCTTCACCCAGATTGCTCCTTGTGCTGCCTCTGAGGCCGCCATGTATTCCGCTTCACATGTAGATCCCGCCACAACGCTTTGCTTGCAACTGCACCAGCTTACTGCCCCACCATTCAAAATATACATGTATCCGGTTTGTGACTTAGAGTCATCCAGATCTGTGTCAAAGCTAGCATCGACGTAACCCTTTAGGACGAGCTCTTCGTCACCTCTATAAACGAGAAACATATCCTTAGTCCTCTTCAGGTACTTCAGGATATTCTTGACCGCTGTCCAGTGTTCCATGCCGGGATTACTTTGGTACCTTCCTACCAAACTTACGGCAAGGTTTACATCAGGTCTGGTACACAGCATGGCATACATAATAGACCCTATGGCCGAGGCATATGGGACGACACTCATCTTTTCTCTATCTTCTGCCGTGGTCGGGCATTGAGCCGTGCTCAATTGCACACCTTGCAATACAGGCAAGAACCCCTTCTTGGACTGATCCATATTGAACTTCTTCAATATCTTGTCAAGGTACGTACTTTGTGAAAGACCAATGAGGCGTCTTGATCTATCTCTAGAGATCTTGATGCCTAATATATAAGCAGCTTCTCCAAGGTCCTTCATTGAAAAACACTTGTTCAAGTAGGCCTTTATGCTTCCCAAGAATTTTATATCATTTCCCATCAACAGTATGTCATCCACATATGATATGAGAAATGCTACAGAGCTCCCACTCACTTTCTTGTAAACACAGGCTTCTCCATAAGTCTGTGTAAACCCAAACGCTTTGATCATCTCATCAAAGCGAATGTTCCAACTCCGAGATGCTTGCACCAGCCCATAGATGGAGCGCTGGAGCTTGCATACCTTGTTAGCATTCTTAGGATCGACAAAACCTTCCGGCTGCATCATATACAATTCTTCCTTAAGAAAGCCGTTAAGGACTGCCGTTTTGACGTCCATTTGCCATATCTCATAATCATAGAATGCGGCAATTGCTAACATGATTCGGACGGACTTCAGCTTCGCTACGGGTGAGAAAGTCTCATCGTAGTCAACCCCTTGAACTTGTCGGTAACCCTTAGCGACAAGTCGAGCCTTATAGATGGTCACATTACCATCCGCGTCTGTCTTCATCTTAAAGATCCATTTGTTTTCTATCGCTCGCCGATCATCGGCCAAGTCTCTCAAAGTCCACACTTTGTTTTCATACATGGATCCTATCTCGGATTGCATGGCTTCAAGCCATTTGTTGGAATCTGGGCCCGCCATTGCTTCTTCATAGTTTGAAGGTTCACCGTTGTCTAACAACATGATTTCCAGGACAGGGTTGCCATACCACTCTGGTGTGGAACGTGTCCTCGTGGACCTACGAAGTTCAGTAGTAACTTCATCCGAAGTACCTTGATCATCATCATTAGCTTCCTCTCTAGTCAGTGCAGGCACCACGGGAACATCTTCCTGAGCTGCGCTACTTTTCGGTTCAAGAGGTAGTATTTCAGCAAGTTCCACTTTCCTCCCACTTACTTCTTTCGAGAGAAACTCTTTCTCCAGAAAGGACCCGTTCTTGGCAACAAAGATCTTGCCTTCGGATCTGAGGTAGAAGGTATACCCAATGGTTTCCTTAGGGTATCCTATGAAGACGCATTTTTCTGACTTGGGTTCGAGCTTTTCAGGTTGAAGTTTCTTGACATAAGCATCGCATCCCCAAACTTTTAGAAACGACAGCTTAGGTTTCTTCCCAAACCATAATTCATACGGTGTCGTCTCAACGGATTTCGACGGAGCCCTATTTAAAGTGAATGCGGCAGTCTCTAAAGCATAGCCCCAAAATGAGAGCGGTAGATCGGTAAGAGACATCATAGATCGCACCATATCCAATAGAGTGCGATTACGAGGTTCGGACACACCATTTCGCTGAGGTGTTCCAGGCGGCGTGAGTTGTGAAACTATTCCACATTTCCTTAAGTGTGTGCCAAATTCGTGACTCAAATATTCCCCCCCATGATCTGATCGTAAGAATTTTATTTTCCTGTCACGTTGATTCTCAACCTCACTCTGAAATTCCTTGAACTTTTCAAAGGTCTCAGACTTGTGTTTCATTCGGTAGACATACCCATATCTACTCAAGTCATCAGTGAGAGTGAGAACATAACGATAGCCTCCGCGAACCTCAACACTCATTGGACCGCACACATCAGTATGTATGATTTCTAATAAGTTGGTTGCTCGCTCCATTGTTCCGGAGAACGGAGTCTTGGTCATTTTGCCCATGAGGCATGGTTCGCATGTGTCAAATGATTCATAATCGAGAGACTCTAAAAGTCCATCAGGATGGAGCTTCTTCATGCGCTTGACACCAATGTGACCAAGGCGGCAGTGCCACAAGTATGTGGGACTATCGTTATCAACTTTACATCTTTTGGTATTCACACTATGAATATGTGTAACATCACGTTCGAGATTCATTAAGAATAAACCATTGACCAGCGGGGCATGACCATAAAACATATCTCTCATATAAATAGAACAACCATTATTATCGGATTTAAATGAGTAGCCATCTCGCATTAAACGAGATCCAGATACAATGTTCATGCTCAAATCTGGCACTAAATAACGTTTATTGAGGTTTAAAACTAATCCCGTAGGTAAATGTAGAGGTAGCGTGCCTACGGCAATCACATCGACCTTGGAACCATTCCCGACGCGCATCTTCACCTCGTCCTTTGCCAGTCTCCGTTTATTCCGCAGCTCCTGCTTTGAGTTACAAATATGAGCAACCGCACCGGTATCAAATACCCAGGAGCTACTACGAGTGCTGGTAAGGTACACATCAATAACATGTATATCACATATACCTTTGGTGTTGCCGACCTTCTTGTCCGCTAAGTACTTGGGGCAGTTCCGCTTCCAGTGACCACTTCCCTTGCAATAAAAGCACTCAGTCTCATGCTTGGGTCCATTCTTTGGCTTCTTCCCGGAAACTGGCTTACCGGGCGCGGCAACTCCCCTGCCGTCCTTCTTGAAGTTCTTCTTACCCTTGCCTTTCTTGAACTTAGTGGTTTTATTCACCATCAACACTTGATGTTCCTTTTTGATCTCCACCTCCGCTGATTTCAGCATTGAATATACCTGAGGAATGTTCTTTTCCATCCCCTGCATATTAAATTTCATCACAAAGCTCTTGTAGCTCGGTGGAAGCGACTGAAGTATTCTGTCAATGACCGCGTCATCCGGGAGATTAACTCCCAGCTGAGACAAGCGGTTGTGTAACCCAGACATTTTGAGTATGTGCTCACTGACAGAACTATTTTCCTCCATCTTACAACTGAAGAACTTGTCGGAGACTTCATATCTCTCGACCCGGGCATGAGCTTGGAAAACCATTTTCAGCTCTTCGAACATCTCATATGCTCCGTGTTGCTCAAAACGCTTTTGGATTCCCGGTTCTAAGCTGTAAAGCATGCCGCACTGAACGAGGGAGTAATCATCAGCATGCTGTTGCCAAGCATTCATAACGTCTTGGTTCTCTGGGATGGGTGCGTCACCTAGCGGTGCTTCTAGGACATAATCTTTCTTGGCAGCTATGAGGATGATCCTCAGGTTCCGGACCCAGTCCGTATAGTTGATGCCACCATCTTTCAGCTTGGTTTTCTCTAGGAATGCGTTGAAGTTGAGGGCAACATTAGCGTGGGCCATTTGATCTACAAGACATATTGTAAAGATTTTTAGACTAAGTTCATGGTAATTAAGTTCATCTAATCAAATTATTCAATGAACTCCCACTCAGATAGACATCCCTCTAGTCATCTAAGTGAAACATGATCCGAGTCAACTAGGCCGTGTCCGATCATCATGTGAGACGGACTAGTCAACATCGGTGAACATCTTCATGTTGATCGTATCTTCTATACGACTCATGCTCGACCTTTCGGTCTTACGTGTTCCGAGGCCATGTCTGTACATGCTAGGATCATCAAGTCAACCTAAGTGTATTGTGTGTGTAAATCTGGCTTACACCCGTTGTATTCGAATGTTAGAATCTATCACACCCGATCATCACGTGGTGCTTCGAAACAACGAACCTTCGCAACGGTGCACAGTTAGGGGGAACACTTTCTTGAAATTATTGCGAGGGATCATCTTATTTAAGCTACCGTCGTTCTAAGCAAATAAGATGTAAAACATGATAAACATCACATGCAATCAAATAGTGACATGATATGGCCAATATCATTTTGCTCCTTTTGATCTCCATCTTCGGGGCGCCATGATCATCTTCGTCACCGGCATGACACCATGATCTCCATCATCGTGTCTTCATGAAGTTGCCACGCCAACGATTACTTCTACTTCTATGGCTAACGTGTTTAGCAATAAAGTAAAGTAATTTACATGGCGTTGTTCAATGACACGCAGGTCATACAAAAATAAAGACAACTCCTATGGCTCCTGCCGGTTGTCATACTCATCGACATGCAAGTCGTGATTCCTATTACAAGAACATGATCAATCTCATACATCACATATATTTCATTCAGCACATCCTTTTGGCCATATCACATCACAAGGCATATGCTGCAAAAACAAGTTAGACGTCCTCTAATTGTTGTTGCAAGTTTTTACGTGGCTGCTATAGGTTTCTTAGTAAGAATGTTTCTTACCTACGCCAAAACCACAACATGATATGCCAATTTATATTTACCCTTCATAAGGACCCTTTTCATCGAATCCGTTCCGACTAAAGTGGGAGAGACAGACACCCGCTAGCCACCTTATGCAACTAGTGCATGTCAGTCGGTGGAACCTGTCTCACGTAAGCGTACGTGTAAGGTCGGTCCGGGCCGCTTCATCCCACGATGCCGCCGAAACAAGATAAGACTAGTAGTGGCAAGAAAATTAACAACATCTACGCCCACAACAAGTTTGTGTTCTACTCATGCATAGAAACTACGCATAGACCTAGCTCATGATGCCACTGTTGGGGATCGTTGCAGAAATTAAAAAATTTCTACGCATCACCAAGAACAATCTATGGAGTCTTCTAGCAACGAGAGGGAAAAGAGTGCATCTACATACCCTTGTAGATCGCGAGCGGAAGCGTTCAGGTGAACGGGGTTGATGGAGTCGTACTCGTCGTGATCCAAATCACCGATGACCGAGCGCCGAACGGACGGCACCTCCGCGTTCAACACACGTACGGTTGGGGAAGACGTCTCCTCCTTCTTGATACAGCAAGGGGGAGGGAGAGGTTGATGGAGATCCAGCAGCACGATGGCGTGGTGGTGGAAGCAGCGGGGATCTCGGCAGGGCTTCGCCAAGCTCAGCGAGAGGGAGAGGTGTCACGGGAGGGAGAGGGAGGCGCCAGGGGCTTGGGGTCTGCTGCCCTCCCTCCCCCCTCTATATATAGGGCCCTTGGGGGGCGCCGGCCCTAGGAGATCCCATCTCCAAGGGGGGCGGCGG
This sequence comes from Triticum aestivum, assembly GCF_018294505.1. Taxonomy (NCBI): domain Eukaryota; kingdom Viridiplantae; phylum Streptophyta; class Magnoliopsida; order Poales; family Poaceae; genus Triticum; species Triticum aestivum. The sequence continues at coordinate 551,335,731 of NC_057802.1, forward strand.
CCAAGGGGGGGGACTTGCCCCCCAAGTCAAGTGGGGCGCCCCCCCACCCCTAGGGTTTCCAACCCTAGGCGCAGGGGAGGCCCAAGGGGGGCGCACCAGCCAACCAGGGGCTGGTTCCCTTCCCCACTTCAGCTCATGGGGCCCTCCGGGATAGGTGGCCCCACCCGGTGGACCCCCAGGACCCTTCCGGTGGTCCCGGTACAATACCGGTGACCCCCGAAACTTTCCCGGTGGCCGGAACTGGACTTCCTATATACAATTCTTCACCTCCGGACCATTCCGGAACTCCTCGTGATGTCCGGGATCTCATCCGGGACTCCGAAAACTTTCGGGTTACCGCATACTAATATCTCTACAACCCTAGCGTCACCGAACCTTAAGTGTGTAGACCCTACGGGTTCGGGAGACATGCAGACATGACCGAGATGACTCTCCGGTCAATAACCAACAGCGGGATCTGGATACCCATGTTGGCTCCCACATGTTCCACGATGATCTCATCGGATGAACCACGATGTCGAGGATTCAATCAATCCCGTATACAATTCCCTTTGTCAATCGGTACGTTACTTGCCCGAGATTCGATCGTCGGTACCCAATACCTTGTTCAATCTCGTTACCGGCAAGTCACTTTACTCGTACCGTAATGCATGATCCCGTGACCAAACACTTGGTCACATTGAGCTCATTATGATGATGCATTACCGAGTGGGCCCAGAGATACCTCTCCGTCATACGGAGTGACAAATCCCAGTCTCGATTCGTGCCAACCCAACAGATACTTTCGGAGATACCCGTAGTGCACGTTTATAGCCACCCAGTTACGTTGTGACGTTTGGCACACCCAAAGCACTCCTATGGTATCTGGGAGTTGCACAATCTCATGGTCTAAGGAAATGATACTTGACATTTGGAAAAGCTCTAGCAAACGAACTACACGATCTTGTGCTATGCTTAGGATTGGGTCTTGTCCATCACATCATTCTCCTAATGATGTGATCCCGTTATCAATGACATCCAATGTCCATAGTCAGGAAACCATGACTATCTGTTGATCAACGAGCTAGTCAACTAGAGGCTCACTAGGGACATGTTGTGGTCTATGTATTCACACATGTATTATGATTTCCGGATAACACAATTATAGCATGAACAATAGACAATTATCATGAACAAGGAAATATAATAATAACCATTTTATTATTGCCTCTAGGGCATATTTCCAACACGATGCACTAGGTATGACACCTAGATCGGATATAATTCCTTTATCCAGACTCCTTCATTTGCTGCTTCCGACGCAGCTATGTACTCCGCTTCACACGTAGATCCCGCCACGATGCTTTGTTTAGAACTGCACCTATTGACAGCTCCACCGTTCAATGTAAACACGTATCCGTTTTGCGATTTAGAATCGTCCGGATCAGTGTCAAAGCTTGCATCAACGTAACCATTTACGACTAGCTCTTTGTCACCTCCATAAACGAGAAACATATCCTTAGTCCTTTTCAGGTATTTCAGGATGTTCTTGACCGCTGTCCAGTGATCCACTCCTGGATTACTTTGGTACCTCCCTGCTAGACTTATAGCAAGGCACACATCAGGTCTGGTACACAGCATTGCATACATGATAGAGCCTATGGCTGAAGCATAGGGAACATCTTTCATCTTCCCTTTATCTTCTGTAGTGGTCAGGCATTGAGTCTTACTCAACTTCACACCTTGTAACACAGGCAAGAACCCTTTCTTTGCTTGATCCATTTTGAACTTCTTCAAAACTTTGTCAAGGTATGTGCTTTGTGAAAGTCCAATTAAGCGTCTTGATCTATCTCTATAGATCTTGACGCCCAATATATAAGCAGCTTCACCGAGGTCCTTCATTGAAAAACTCTTATTCAAGTATCCCTTTATGCTATCCAGAAATTCTATATCATTTCCAATCAGCAATATGTCATCCACATATAATATCAGAAATGCTACAGAGCACCCACTCACTTTCTTGTAAATACAGGCTTCTCCAAAAGTCTGTACAAAACCAAATGCTTTGATCACACTATCAAAGCGTTTATTCCAACTCCGAGAGGCTTGCACCAGTCCATAAATGGATCGCTGGAGCTTGCACACTTTGTTAGCTCCCTTTGGATCGACAAAACCTTCCGGTTGCATCATATACAACTCTTCTTCCAGAAATCCATTCAGGAACGCAGTTTTTACATCCATTTGCCAAATTTCATAATCATAAAATGTGGAATTGCTAACATGATTCGGACAGACTTAAGCATCGCTACGGGTGAGAAGGTCTCATCGTAGTCAATCCCTTGAACATGTCGAAAACCTTTCGCAACAAGTCGAGCTTTATAGATAGTAACATTACCGTCAGCGTCAATCTTCTTCTTGAAGATCCATTTATTCTCAATGGCTTGCCGATCATCGGGCAAGTCAACCAAAGTCCACACTTTGTTCTCATACATGGATCCCATCTCAGATTTCATGGTCTCAAGCCATTTTGCAGAATCTGGGCTCACCATCGCTTCTTCATAGTTCGTAGGTTCGTCATGGTCTAGTAACATAACCTCCAGAACAGGATTACTGTACAACTCTGGTGCGGATCTTACTCTGGTTGACCTATGAGGTTCACTAACAACTTGATCTGAAGTTTCATGATCATCATCATTAACGTCCTCACTAATTGGTATAGACGTCATCAAGTTTCACCGATTTCTGTGATGAACTACTTTCCAATAAGGGAGCAGGTACGGTTACCTCATCAAGTTCTACTTTCCTCCCACTCACTTCTTTCGAGAGAAACTCCTTATCTAGAAAGGATCCATTCTTAGCAACGAATGTTTTGCCTTCGGATCTGTGATAGAAGGTGTACCCAACAGTCTCCTTTGGGTATCCTATGAAGACACATTTCTTCGATTTGCGTTCGAGCTTATCAGGTTGAAGTTTTTTCACATAAGCATTGCAGCCCCCAACTTTAAGAAACGACAACTTTGGTTTCTTGCCAAACCACAGTTCATAAGGCGTCGTCTCAACAGATTTCGATATGCCCTATTTAACGTGAATGCAGCCGTCTCTAAAGCATAACCCCAAAATGATAGCGGTAAATCAGTATGAGACATCATAGATCGCACCATATCTAGTAAAGTACGATTACGACGTTCGGACATACCATTACGCTGTGGTGTTCCGGGTGGCGTGAGTTGCGAAACTATTCCGCAATGTTCCAAATGTAGACCAAACTCGTAACTCAAATATTCTCCTCTGCGATCAGATCGTAGAAACTTTATTTTCTTGTTACGATGATTTTCAACTTCACTCTGAAATTCTTTGAACTTTTCAAATGTTTTAGACTTATGTTTCATTAAGTAGATATACCAATATCTGCTTAAATCATCTGTGAAGGTGAGAAAATAACGATGTCCGCCGCGAGCCTCAACATTCATCGGACCACATACATCTGTATGTATGATTTCCAACAAATCTGTTGCTCGCTCCATAGTTCCGGAGAAAGGCGTTTTAGTCATCTTGCCCATGAGGCATGGTTCGCAAGTACCAAGTGATTCATAATCAAGTGATTCCAAAAGTCCATCAGTATGGAGTTTCTTCATGCGCTTTACACCAATATGACCCAAACGGCAGTGCCACAAATAAGTTGCACTATCATTATCAACTCTGCATCTTTTTGTTTCAACATTATGAATATGTGTATCACTACTATCGAGATTCATCAAAAATAGACCACTCTTCAAGGGTGCATGACCATAAAAGATAGTACTCATATAAATAGAACAACCATTATTCTCTGATTTAAATGAATAACCGTCTCGCATCAACAAGATCCAGATATAATGTTCATGCTCAATGCTGGCACCAAATAACAATTATTTAGGTCTAATACTAATCCCGAAGGTAGATGTAGAGGTAGCGTGCCGACGGCGATCACATCGACTTTGGAACCGTTTCCCACGCGCATCGTCACCTCGTCCTTGGCCAGTGTTCGCTTAATCCGTAGTCCCTGTTTTGAGTTGCAAATATTAGCAACAGAACCAGTATCAAATACCCAGGTGCTACTGCGAGCTCTGGTAAGGTACACATCAATAACATGTATATCACATATACCTTTGTTCACCTTGCCATCCTTCTTATCCGCCAAATACCTGGGGCAGTTCCGCTTCCAGTGACCAGTCTGCTTGCAGTAGAAGCACTCAGTCTCAGGCTTAGGTCCAGACTTGGGTTTCTTCTCTTGAGCAGCAACTTGCTTGGTATTCTTCTTGAAGTTCCCCTTCTTCTTCCCTTTGCCCTTTTTCTTGAGACTGGTGGTCTTATTAACCATCAACACTTGATGATCCTTCTTGATTTCTACCTCCGCAGCTTTTAGCATTGCGAAGAGCTCGGGAATCGTCTTATCCATCCCTTGCATGTTATAGTTCATCACGAAGCTCTTGTAGCTTGGTGGCAGTGATTGAAGAATTATGTCAATGATGCTGTCATCCGGAAGATTAACTCCCAGTTGAATCAAGTGATTATTATACCCAGACATTTTGAGTATATGCTCACTGACAGAACTATTCTCCTCCATCTTACAGCTATAGAACTTATTGGAGACTTCATATCTCTCAATCCGGGCATTTGCTTGAAATATTAACTTCAACTCCTGGAACATCTCATATGCTCCATGACATTCAAAACGTCGTTGAAGTCCCGGTTCTAAGCCGTAAAGCATGGCACACTGAACTATCGAGTAGTCATCAGCTTTGCTCTGCCACACGTTCATAACATCTGGTGTTGCTCCTGCAGCAGGTTTGGCACCTAGAGGTGCTTCCAGGACATAATTCTTCTGTGCATCAATGAGGATAATCCTCAAGTTACGGACCCAGTCCGTGTAATTGCTACCATCATCTTTCAACTTTGCTTTCTCAAGGAACGCATTAAAATTCAACGGAAGAACAGCACGGGCCATCTATCTACAATCAACATAGACAAGCAAGATACTATCAGGTACTAAGTTCATGATAAATTTAAGTTCAATTAATCATATTACTTAAGAACTCCCACTTAGATAGACATCCCTCTAATCCTCTAAGTGATCACGTGATCCAAATCAACTAAACCATAACCGATCATCACGTGAAATGGAGTATCTTTCAATGGTGAACATCACTATGTTGATCATATCTACTATATGATTCACGCTCGACCTTTCGGTCTCAGTGTTCCGAGGCCATATCTGCTTATGCTAGGCTCGTCAAGTTTAACCTGAGTATTCTGCATGTGCAAAACTGGCTTGCGCCCGTTGTAGATGGACGTAGAGCTTATCACACCCGATCATCACGTGGTGTCTGGGCACGACGAACTTTGGCAACGGTGCATACTCAGGGAGAACACTTTTATCTTGAAATTTAGTGAGAGATCATCTTATAATGCTACCGTCAATCAAAGCAAGATAAGATGCATAAAAGATAAACATCACATGCAATCAATATAAGTGATATGATATGGCCAGCATCATCTTGTGCTTGTGATCTCCATCTCCGAAGCACCGTCCTGATCACCATCGTCACCGGCGCGACACCTTGATCTCCATCGTAGCATCGTTGTCGTCTCGCCAATCTTATGCTTCTATGACTATCGCTACCACTTAGTGATAAAGTAAAGCATTACAGGGCGATTGCATTGCATACAATAAAGCGACAACCATATGGCTCCTGCTAGTTGCCGATAACTCGGTTACAAAACATGATCATCTCATACAATAAAATTTAGCATCATGCTTTGACCATATCACATCACAACATGCCCTCCAAAAACAAGTTAGACGTCCTCTACTTTGTTGTTGCAAGTTTTTACGTGGCTGCTACGGGCTGAGCAAGAACCGTTCTTACCTACGCATCAAAACCACAACGATAGTTTGTCAAGTTGGTGCTGTTTTAACCTTCGCAAGGACCGGGCGTAGCCACACTCGGTTCAACTAAAGTTGGAGAAACTGACACCCGACAGCCACCTGTGTGCAAAGCACGTCGGTAGAACCAGTCTCGCGTAAGCGTACGCGTAATGTCGGTCCAGGCCGCTTCATCCAACAATACCGCCGAACCAAAGTATGACATGCTGGTAAGCAGTATGACTTATATCGCCCACAACTCACTTGTGTTCTACTCGTGCATATGACATCTACGCATAAAACCTGGCTCGGATGCCACTGTTGGGGAACGTAGTAATTTCAAAATTTCCTACGCACACGCAAGATCATGTTGATGCATAGCAACGAGAGGGGACAGTGTTGTCTACGTACCCTCGTAGACCGTAAGCGGAAGCGTTATATCAACGCGGTTGATATTAGTCGTACGTCTTCATGATCCGACCGATCCAAGTACCGAAAGCATGACACCTCCGAGTTCTGCACACGTTCAGCTCGGTGACGTCCTCGCCTTATCGATCCAGCAAGAGGGGCGAAGTAGTAGATGAGTTCCGGCAGCACGACAGCGTGGTGACGGTGTTGGTGAAGAACAATCTTCGCAGGACTTAGCCTAAGCACTACGAAAACTATGACGGAGGCTAAACTAGAGGAGACGGGGTTGCCGGCACACGGCTTGGTGTTTCTTGATGTCTCTTGGGTGCTAGACCTACCCCTCTATTTATATGTTGAGCCTTGGGGTCGAAACCTAGAGTAAAAGCTTCCTCAAGTCGAATTCACCCGAAAGGCAAGAGTCCTTCTCGAACTCCAGGGCCAGATGCCAGGGTTCCCGGCGTCTGGACCCAGACGCCAGGGACCCTGGCGTCTGGCCCCGGGACTCCACAAAACTTCCTTTTGTGCTTTGCAAAAACCTCGTGGGCTTTCCCCTTTGGCCCAGATAAAGTGTTCTCGTGCCCAAATATTTCGCGAAACATCCGGAACCCCTTCCGATGGATTCCGGAACCTTTCCGGAGATCAAACACTACTATCCACATATCAATCTTTACTTCCGGACCATTCCGGAGTTCCTCGTCATATCCGTGATCTCATCCAAAACTCCCAACAACATTCGGTCACCAACATACATAACTCATAGTACTATATCGTCAACGAACGTTAAGCGTGCGGACCCTACGGGTTCGAGAACTATGTAGACATGATCGAGACACCTCTCTTGTCAATAACCAATAGCGGGATCTGGATGCCCATATTGGCTCCTACATATTCTACGAAGATCTTTATCGGTCAGACCGCATAACAACATACATTGTTCCCTTTGTCATCGGTATGTTACTTGCCCGAGATTCGATCGTAGGTATCTCAATACCTAGTTCAATCTCGTTACTGGCAAGTCTCTTTACTCGTTCCGTAATACATCATCCCGCAACTAACTCATTAGTTGCAATGCTTGCAAGGCTTATAGTGATGTGCATTACCGAGTGGGCCCAGAGATACCTCTCCGATAATCGGAGTGACAAATCCAAATCTCGAAATACGCCAACCCAACAAGTACCTTTGGAGACACCTGTAGAGCACCTTTATAATCATCCAGTTACGTTGTGACGTTTGGTAGCACACAAAGTGTTCCTCCGGTAAACGGGAGTTGCATAATCTCATAGTCATAGGAACATGTATAAGTCATGAAGAAAGCAATAGCAGAATACTAAACGATCGAGTGCTAAGCTAACGGAATGGGTCAAGTCAATCACATCATTCTCCTAATGATGCGATCCCGTTAATCAAATGACAACTCATGTCAATGGCTAGGAAACATAACCATCTTTGATCAACGAGCTAGTCAAGTAGAGGCATACTAGTGACACTCTGTTTGTCTATGTATTCACACAAGTATTATGTTTCCGGTTAATACAATTCTAGCATGAATAATAAACATTTATCATCATATAAGGAAATAAATAATAACTTTATTATTGCCTCTAGGGCATATTTCCTTCAAACCCAATGCCATAGCGTCCAGGTTTTTTCATTTCATAGATCTTCATCCTGCATAATACCACAGAAAAGAATATAGTGAGGATAATTACAAGTAATGATCGATCAATGAGCACTAAAACTAGCTTGAGACTTAAATTACAGAAAGAAATCACTTATAGACAATAGCAACTGACGAGAGTTTTGTCGAGTGCATCTTGATTGAATAACTGAAATAGTTCTGAATACTCAACGGACACAGCTAGCTTATGGAAGTAATGATCTTCCTCGACTTTCACCATGAGGGACTCTCGATTGGAAATCTTGGTAATGTTCATGTACCATTGATGCAATTCATACATTCTCGTTGGGAGGTTGTTGACCTCGTCTGGCTTGACCAAAGGTTGTCCCCAGACATATTTCCGTTTTATTTCCTCCTCTCTAAGCGGAGACATGGGCTCGATATCTAGGAGTTGTCCAACAGTGATCTTGAGCATTTCAGCCTGCATTATATGCTCCTCGGTTATTACCACATCGCACAGCTGGGGGACATTAACGGTTTGCCCACAATAATATTGGGCACGCGTACTCTCATGTGTTGTTGGCACAACAAGTGGGGGGATCGATTGCGCCGCCTGTTCTCCCAGCTGGGGAACGGTTTTCCCGCATTTTTTGACAGCTGCTTGTTGGTTCGAGCTCGAGCTCGCTTCCTTCTTTAGTCGTGCTTGATGTAGCTTCCTGAGTTGGCGCTCATAGTCTGAGTCGACAGGCTTGAGAGCTGGTTTTCTTGCCATATGAATAAAGTGGTCCATAACTTTCTCAGGCACTTTCTCCCTTGGCGGCGGTGCCGGTTTCGGTCCAAAATGGGCGTCCACTTGGGTCCGCACTATGGCTGCGTCTTGCTCCTCGGTCATGTCGTAAGGCCTCTGAGGAAGAGGAGCGAGGCTTGGACCATATTTATATCGCTTGTCTTCGCCTGTACTTCCTGTACTACCTCGACTCGTACCGGTACACACCATAGCTGTGGCGTGTCTCTTCTGTGATTATTGATGCGGCGGAGACGGATGACGTGGCTGAGTTGAGCAGGAGGAGTGGCCTGACGCTGTGCCGGACTTGAAGAACGAGGTGTGGCCTGACACGGTGTCGGATTTGAAACAAGAGGAGTGGCCTGACGCAGTGCCGGACTTGAAGCAGGAGTCTGCTCATGCGTTCGTGGACTTGGAGGAGCGGGAGTCTGCTGACATGGTGGCGGACTTCGAGGAGGAGTCGGCTGACGCATTAGTGGACTTGGAGGAGCGGGAGTCTGCTGACTCAGTGGCGGACTTCGAGGAGGAGTCGGCAGACGCAGTGTCGGTGGACTTCGAAAGACGATGCAATCCTTTCTCCATAGGATGATATGATGTATGGCCTCTCCCAGTGTGTGCTCGTCGTCACCTCCAAGAATGTCAAGCTGTAGCCCCGAATATGGGTCCACCACCTCATCAACCAAGACACGAGCATAGCCCGCTGGAATCGGGGTGCAAGGGAAGGTTGCTTCGGGGGTAATTGTAAAAGCAACGACGTCCGCCACCTTCATGGATATGTTCTTCATTTTGAAGTGTAGCTCACAGTTAGTGTTCTCTATGATGTCATCCACAGGGTATGTATCCAGCAGTGCGTCGCCCGGGGCGGAACCAACGTACTTCTCGGCATGGATGGGTCGGTGCTATCCAATGCTGGACGATGATCCGCTTGCTGCTGCCGCTGCTGAGACCCCCTTTCCTGGCTAAGTGAGTTGATCTGCTGCTGCTGCTGCTAGAATTTGAGTGCAAAGTCCACGTGCCTTGCTTCTAGGCCTTGAAGGCGTTCTGCGTCCTGCTTCCTCTGCTCCTCCTCCAGATTCCTCTTCTTCTCCTCCTCCATCTTCTTTCTTGCACGGGTCCTGTAGTCATCGTTCCATTCCGGAAAGCCCTCATACCAGGGAATAACGCCCTTGCCTCGTGTTCTTCCCGGGTGTTCAGGATTTCCCAGGGCACACGTAAGCTCGTCGTTCTCTCTGTTGGGCGTGAACACCCCCTTTCGAGCATCTTCTATTGTGTCAAGTAACTTTTGTTCGGCTCCTTTTAGACTTGCCTTCTTCGAAACCAGGCCTGTCTTCGGGTTCAATGACCCACCATGCGCATAGAACCAAGTTCTGCACCTGGGGGGGCAGCTCCTAGTAACCGGAGTGACCCTTGCATCCTCCATCTCTTGCTCAGACTTATCCCACTTCGGCATTCCCACCGCGTAGCCACCTAGACCCAGCCTATGGAACTGCGTCTTTTTTGCGGCATTGGCCTTGTTTTTTCTCGACCGTTCCTTAGATAATTCTGGTTCCTTGAATTTCACGAAAGCGTGCCAGTGTTCTCTTTGCTTCTCCAGTGTTCCCTTGAATTCTGGAGTCTTCCTTTCTGCAGCGAGGTAGTTGGCCCATACAGTTTTCTTGTGGGTGTTGAATGCAATTGCCATCTTCTTAAGAGCAGCGTCCTTGAGTTTCTGCACATCTGCATCAGTGAAATAATCTGGTAGGGTGAAATGTTCCATCAGAGATTCCCGAAGATTTTGTTTTGCTCTGTCGTCGACCCAAGTAACATCTGGACGTTTAGTTTTTGGCTCTTTCCATTCTTGAATGGAGATCGGGAGTTTGTCCTCACAAGAACTCCGCACTAACGAGTCCACTTGTTCGCAATGTTCTTAGGCGTGAGGGGTTCGCCATTAGCTTTGATGGAGTCGATGTTGTACTTTACACCCTCCTTCAACTTTTTGCCCGGGCCTCGCTTTGTCCTGCTGTCTGTAGAAGCATATTTGCTCGATCCGGAGGGCTGAAAGAAGAAAGATCGATTCATTAATATATCTTCAAATAAAAAAACATGTGATGATCACCAGATGCCTGCTTATATAAATATACCTCGCCGGTAGTGTTTGTTATTTCAAGATCAACATTGTCTGTGTCATCATAAACATTGTTTGCGTCATCATAATCATAATCATAGTTCATGACTTCATCAGCTCGGTCGTCGAGATCGAATATCTTATCATCACCCTCCCCGGTATTATTCAGATATTGGGAGCCGTCGTCATCTGCTCCATTCATATCATCTAGCCTGCGAGGGCTGCGTATGATCTCGAACAATTCCTCTTCTCTCTCTGTGCCGGTATTGTCCGCCATAGCTTTTACTTAACTAATATAGAAGAAATATAAAACAATTTAGTATTCAAATTACAATGCATGGATGCAATCAATAAGGAAAAACTGAATCATATAGTACATAATATGCATCGTCTCGAATAATATATAATCTTGAATACATCGTCTTGAATAATATATATAATCTCGAATACATCGTCTCGAATATTATATATCGAATACATCACTGGCTAGGTACCTAATAAAGATCGAATACTACAGAAGAATCTAGGCCACTCGTGGTTCTTGGGGCGCGGGCGGTGGACACCCAAAGAGAAGGAACCATCACAGGATCATATCTCCGATCATCTGCCCAAAGAACCTGCTAGGTATTGAAGAACCTGACGTCCATAGCAGCCATGTAGCAATGGACGTGCTCGTCCTCCTCCCTGACACGGCGACGCACCACCTCCGGCGGGGCCGGCTCCCTCTGCACCGAATGTGGCCCACGCGAATGCCACCAAAGGAGATCAGGGTCGACGACGGGACCCGAGGCCGGGTTCCTCACCAAGCGGCGCGCCCCTCCAGGTAGCACCTCCCAGTGCCAGCCCGGCGGAGCCCAGTCCCGGACATGGGTCAGCCGGACGTCGTCGCGAACGGGTCGACGGCGAGGATGCGGGCCAGGCATCGTCGAGAACAAATACTATATGCCCGCAAAAAGTAACATTTTTTAAATGATTGGATTGTGACAACTAAAATTCTATATGCAAATTCTAACAATTTGACATTAATCTAATTCATCTAACTAAAATTAATTCTAAAATTTCTAACATTTCTATATATATATAACTAACATTTCTATAACATTTCTAATATTTCTAGAACTAAAAAACAGAAAAATTGCTAACATTTCTATAAATATTTCTATAACTAAAAAATAGAAAATTTTATAACATTTCTATATAACTAACATTTCTATAACATTTCTAATATTTCTATAACTAAAAAACAGAAGAAAAAAATCTATAACTAAAATTTATAACTAAAGAACTAAAAAACAATGTCTGTGTGTGTGTGGACATGGCGGCCGGGGCAGGAGCTCACCGGCGAGGCGCGGTGACGGGGGGCGGCGACGGGGACGCGGACGGGCCAGGCGGGGACGATGGGACGGCGGGCCGGGGCGCGGCGACCGGGCGGGGCGCGGCGACAGGGACGGGGACGGGCGGGGGCGGCGACGGGGGCGGCGACGGACGGCGACGGGGGCGGCGACGGATGGCGGGGGCGGCGACGACGGGGCAGAGGAGAAAGAAGAAGAGGGAGAGATGAGAAACTGAATTTTTTTTAAGTACTTTCTTATATAGAACACCCCTTTAGTACCGGTTGGAACCACAAACCGGTACTAAAGGTCTGTTTTGGCAAGGCGAAGCGGCGGGAAGCACACCCCCTTTAGTACCGGGTGGTGGCACCAACCGGTACTAAAGACCACCCTTTAGTAGCGGTTGGTGCCACGACCCGGTACTAAAGGGGGTGCGCTGCCAGGCGAGGGGCGCAGAAGTTTAGTCCCACGTCGCTAGTTGAGGAGCGCCAAGACCAGTTTATAAGCCCCGGTGCGGGCACTGCATTGAGCTCCCCTCAAAAGCAGGCCTTCTGGGCCTACCTCTCCTACTCTGCGTGTGGGCCTACTGGGTTTGCGGGCCTGCATCCTGGCCCAACTACAGGTTGGGTTTCTAGTCGTATGCAGGCCGCTCTGGCCCAGTAGGTGGGCTTTTTTATTTTCTTATTTTTTGCTTTATTTATTTTTGGTTTATTTATTTTTGAGTTGTTTTTGCTGTATTTAGAGTTTCTTTGTGAATATTTTTGCTTTAGGTACAAAAAATTACAAACTTTCTGTTAGTGCTGGTAGTTTTCAAATTTGAATAGTTTAAATTTTGAATTATTTCAAATTTGTGTGAATCACTAGTTTGTGAATAACTTAACTTTGAAAATGGATTTTTCAGTGATTCTTTTTTCTTATGTTTAATATTAGTGTGTTTTATCATTATATTCAATTTGGTAATGATTAGGTTATTTAAAAAATCAAATGCCTTTGTAACATATGAGTTTTCGTCTGAAACCCTGATACTTCGAAAGAGATTGTCCATTTTGTACACGAAGTGCATCCAGTTTTTGCGGTAACCCTCCCTACTTTTTTGCACATGCTATGTGGGTGAAATTATGATACCATGCCAACTTTCAACCTTTTCTGAGTTCATTTGGAATGCTTTTCAATTTCACGGTCATTTAGCTGAAAAAAATCAGTAAATGCGTTTCAAATGCCAAAAAACATAACTACCCTAACTATTACAGAGATTCCCTCCTGGGAGTGAAACACAGAAGAAAGTGATGATAGTGAAGCCGATCACATCCCAGATCTTTGGGTGTGAAACTTTTTCTTCGCGTGTGTCCCTTTCCGCGGTAGCCATGGAAAATCTTCATCATTTAACTGGATGCTCGGGTCAATATTCACTATGAATGGAGCAATTTCATCAAACTTTTCATAATCTTCTGACATGTCTCTCTTGTCATCCACTCCCACGATGTTTCTCTTCACAGAAAGAACTATGTGGCGCTTTGGCTCATCGTATGATGCATTCGCTCCTTCTCGGCTTGGTAGACATGTCCTTCACATATAAAACCTGTGCCACATCATTGGCTAGGACGAATGGTTCGTCTGCATACGCAAGATTGTTGAGATCCACTGTTGTCATTCCGTACTGCGGGTCTTCCGTTACCCCGCCTCGTGTCATATTGACCCATTTGCACCGAAACAAAGGGACCTTCAAACCACGTCCATAGTCAAGTTCCCATATGTCCTCTATGTAACCATAATATGTTTCCTTTCCCATCTTGGTTGTTGCATCAAAGCGGGCACCACTATTTTGGTTGGTGCTCTTCTTATCTTAGGCGATCATGTAAAATGTATTACCATTTATCTCGTACCCTTTGAAAGTCATTATATTCGAAGATGGTAACTGGGACAGCGAGTACAGGTCATCTTCAATAGAGGCGTCATGCATGGTACATGTCTGCAACCAGCCGGAGAAACTCCTGGTTTGTTCACGTGTAATCCATTCATCATACCGCTCTAGGTGTTTGGAGCGTAGAAAATTCTTGTGTTCGTCCATATACGGAGCCACCAAGGCAGAATTCTGTAGAACTGTGTAGTGTGCTTCAGTGAGAGAATGTCCATCCATACATATTAGTTGATTCCCTCCTAGCATGCCTTTTCCATCCAGTCTGCCCTTATGCCGCGATTTAGGAACACCAATCGGCTTAAGGTCAGGAATAAAGTCAATACAAAACTCCATGACCTCCTCATTGTGATGGCCCTTGGAGATGCTTCCTTCTGGCCTAGCACGGTTATGAACATATTTCTTTAAGACTCCCATGAACTTCTCAAAGGGGAACATATTGTGTAGAAATACAGGACCCAAAACGTTAATCTCTTCGCATAGGTGAACTAGGACGTGCGTCATGATGTCGAAGAAGGATGGTGGGAACACCAACTCGAAACTGACAAGACATTGCACCAAATCATTCCCTAACCTTGGTATGATTTCTGGATCGATTACCTTCTGAGAGATTGCATTGAGGAATGCACATAGCTTCACAATGGCTAATCGAACGTTATCCGGTAGAAGCCCCCTCAATGCAACCGGAAGCAGTTGCGTCATAATCACGTGGCAGCCATGAGACTTTAGGTTCTGGAACTTTTTCTCTGCCATGTTTATTATTCCCTTTATATTCGACGAGAAGCCAGACGGTACCTTAATACTGAGCAGGCATTCAAAGAAGATTTCCTTCTCTTCTTTGGTAAGAGCGTAGCTGGCATGACCCTGATGTATGCCGTCTTTTCCGTGCATACGTTGCTGGTCCTCCCGTGCCTCAGGTGTATCTTTTGTCTTCCCATACACGCCCAAGAAGCCAAGCAGGGTCACGCAAAGATTCTTCGTCACGTGCATCACGTCGATTGCAGAGCGGACCTCTAGGTCTTTCCAATAGGGCAGGTCCCAAAATATAGATTTCTTCTTCCACATGGGTGCGCGTCCGTCAGCGTCATTCGGAACAGGTCGTCCGCCAGGACCCTTTCCAAACATTACCTTCAAATCCTTGACCATATCATGTACATCAGCACCAGTACGGTGGCGAGGCTTCGTCCGGTGATCCGCCTCACCTTTGAAATGCTTGCCTTTCTTTCTTACGGGATGCCTGCTCGGAAGAAATCGACGATGTCCCAGGTACACATTCTTCTTACAATTATTCAAATATATACTGTCGGTATCATCCAAACAGTGCGTGCATGCGCGGTATCCCTTGTTTGTCTCTCCTGAAAGGTTACTGAGAGCAGGCCAATCATTGATGGTCACGAACAGCAACGCCTTTAGGTCAAATTCTTCCCCCATGTGCTCATCCCACGCACGTACACCTGTTCCATTCCACAGCTGTAAGAGTTCTTCAACTAATGGCCTTAGGTACACATCAATGTCGTTGCTGGGTTGCCTAGGGCCTTGGATGAGCACTGGCATCATAATGAACTTCCGCTTCATGCACAACCAAGGAGGAAGGTTATACAAACATAGAGTCACAGGCCAGGTGATATGGTTGCTGCTCTGCTCCCCAAAAGGATTAATGCCATATGCGCTTAGACCAAACCATAAGTTCCTTGCGTCATCTGCAAACTCCTTCCCGTACTTTCTCTCGATTTTTCTCCACTGCGACCCATCAGCGGGTACTCTCAACTTTACGTCTTTCTTACGGTCTTCTTTGTGCCATCGCATCGCCTTGGCATGCTCTTTGTTTTGGAACAACCGTTTCAACCATGGTATTATAGGAGCATACCACATCACCTTGGCAGGAATCTTCTTCCTGGGGCGCTCGTCCTCGACATCACCAGGGTCATCGTGGCTGATCTTATAGCGCAATGCACCGCATACCGGGCAAGCGTTCAAATCCTCGTACTCACCGCGGTAGAGGATGCAGTCATTAGGGCATGCATATATCTTCTGCACCTCTAACCCTAGAGGGCAGACAGCCTTCTTTGCTTCGTACGTACTCTCGGGCAATTCGTTGTCCTTTGGAAGCATATTCTTTATCATTACCAGCAACTTTCCAAATCCCTTGTCAGATACACCATTCCCTGCCTTCCATTGCAGCAATTCCAGTGTGGTGCCCAACTTTTTCTTGTCAGCTTCGCAATTCGGGTACAACAATTTCTTGTGATCCTCTAACATGCGCTGCAACTTCTTCTCCTCCAAATCACTTGCGCAGTTTATCTTTGCATCGGCAATGGCCCGACCTAGATCATCAGCGGGCTCATCTGATGCCTCTTCTTCAGCTTCTTCCCGCATTGCCGGCTCAGCTTCTTCCCCCATTGTTGTATCATCGTATTCGGGGAACCCATGGCCAGGATAGCTGTCGTCGTCCTCTTCTTCTTCATTGTATTCCATCATAACCCCTCTTTCTCCGTGCTTGGTCCAAACATTATAGTGGGGCATGAAACCGGACTTAAACAGGTGGACGTGAATGGTTCTTGACGTAGAGTAATTGTGATCATTCTTACAGACAGCACATGGACAAGGCATAAAACCATCCGCCCGCTTGTTTGCCTCAGCCGCAAGCAGAAAAGTTTGCACGCCATTAATGAACTCGGGAGAGCATCGGTCATCGTACATCCATTGTCGGCTCATCTTCATTACACAACACCGAAAAGACCAAATTAATACAAGTTCATACATAAAGTTCATACAACACTTAAATGCAACAAACAAATAACTCTCTAACTAAAGCATTTAAGTGCAACAACAAATGCGATCAAGATCGCAACTAAGGTAACAATTGATCCAACAGCATAATGATACCAAGCCTCACTATCAATGGCATATTTTCTAATCTTTCTAATCTTCAAGCGCATTTTCTCCATCTTGATCTTGTGATCATCGACGACATCGGCAACATGCAACTCCAATTCCATCTTCTCCCCCTCAATTCTTTTCAATTTTTCTTTCAAATACTCGTTTTCTCTTTCAACTAAATTTAACCTCTCGACAATAGGGTCGGTTGGAATTTCTGGTTCACAAACCTCCTAGACAGAAATATCTATGTCAACTTGATGGGCATAATTTGCCATAAACACGAAATGCAACAACTAGTTTTAAAAGAGAATATACCACATCCGAATCATAACAAGGACGGGGGCCGACGGGGACGGATATCAAAACCATGGCACTATGTATAACAAACAACGTACGGGTAAGATAATTATACGAGTAACTATTGGTAATGTAAAACATTCATGAACAAGAGGCTCACCACAAGGTGGTGCGGCGACGGGATGGTGTGGGCGATCGACGGTGGTTACGACGGAGATTTAGAAGGCACTATGTAAACCACACCTACATATGCAAACTAAGTGTTATTTTTGACCTCAAATTTCATATAAATCAAATACTAGCACATATATTTCCTGCCAAATTACTAAACTCATAAATTAATCACTATACAAAGCATTGCAAGAGCTAATCTAGCAATGAGAGATGAAAGGACAAAGTTGCTAACCTTTGTGATCATTTCAATGGATGGGGGCCTTCAAATCTTGACAATTTTTGGGCAAAATGTGTGATGAGCTCGAGAGGAAGAGGGGAAGAACAGAGAGGAGAGGGGAAAGGGGAAGAACAGAGCGAGCTTGGGTGGACGAAGGGTTTATGTACGACGACCTTTAGCACCGGTCCGTGCCACGAACCGGTACTAAAGGTGCTGGAGGGGCCCCGGACTGACAACATCCTGCCACCACTCACTTTAGTACCAGTCCGTGGCACGAACCGGTGCTAAAGGTTCGCCACGAACCGGTACTAATGAGAGCAGCCGGCTAGCCGTTGGAACCGGCACTAATGAACACATTACTGCCGGCTCAAAATCAAACCGGCACTAATGTGCTTGACATTTGACCCTTTTTCTACTAGTGGATCCTGTGATGGTTCCTTCTCTTTGGGTGTCCACCACCCGCGCCTTAGGAACCGCGAGTGGCCTAGATTCTTCTGTAGTATTCGATCTTTATTAACTACCTAGCCAGTGTTGTATTCGATATATAATATTCGAGACGATGTATTCGAGATTATATATATTATTAGAGACGATGTATTCGAGATTATATATTATTCGAGACGATGTATTCGAGATTATATATATTATTCGAGACGATGCATATTATGTACTGTGATTCAGTTTTTCCTTATTGATTGCATCCATGCATTGTAATTTGAATACTAAATTGTTTAATATTTCTTCTGGATTAGTTAATAAAAGCTATGGCGGACAATACCGGCAGAGAGGGAGAAGAGGCCCTGTTCGAGATCATATGCAGCCCTCGCAGGCCAGATGATCTGAATGAAGCAGATGACGGCTCCCAATATCTGAACAATACCGGGGAGGGTGATGATAAGATATTCGATCTCGATGACCGAATGGATGAAGTCATGAACTATGATTATGATTATGATGATGCAGACAATGTTGATCTCGAAATAACAAAGACCGGCGAGGTATATTTATATAAGCAGGCATCTGGTGATCATCACATACTTTTTTTGATTTGAAGATATATTAACAAATCGATCTTTCTTCTTTCAGCCCTCCGGATCGAGCAAATCTGCTTCTACAGACCGCAGGACAAAGCGATGCCCGGGCAAAAAGTTGAAGGAGGCTGTAAAGTACAACGTCGATTCCATCAAAGCTAATGGTAAACCCCTCATGCCTAAGAACATTGCGAACAAGTTCGTTCGTCGGTGCGGAGTTCTTGTGAAGGACCAACTCCCGATCTCCATTCAAGAATGGAAAGAGCCAAAAAATAAACGTCCAGATGTTACTTGGGTCAACGACAGAGCAAAAAAACGCTTTGGGAATCTCTCATGGAACATTTCACCCTACCAGATCATTTCACTGATGCAGATGTGCATAAAGTCAAGGACGCTGCTCTTAGGAAGATGGCAATTGCATTCAACGCCCACAAGAAAACTATATGGGCCGACTATGTCGAAGAAGACTCCAGAATTCAAGGGAACACTTGAGAAGCAAAGAGAACACTGGCCCGCTTTCGTGAAATTCAAGGAATCCGAATTAGCTAAGGAACGGTCGAGAAAAAACAAGGCCAATGTCGCAAAAAAGAGGCAATTCCATAGGCTGGGGCCAGGTGGCTATGCGGTGGCAATGCCTAAGTGGGATAAGTCTGAGGAAGAGATGGAGGATGCAGGGGTCACTCCAGTTACTAGGAGCTGGCCCCCAGGTGCAGAACTGTGTTCTATGCGCATGGGGGGGCGTTGGACCCGAAGACAGGCCTGGTTTCGAAGAAGCAAGTCTAAAAGGAGTCGAAGAGAAGTTACTTCAAGCAAAAGAAGATGCTCGAATGGGGGTGTTCCCGCCCAACAGAGAGAACGACGAGCTTACGCGCGCCCTGGGAAATCCTGAACACCCGGGAAGAACACGAGGCAAGGGCATTATTCCCTAGTATGAGGGCTTTTCGGAATGGAACGACGACTATAGGACCCGTGTAAGAAGGAAGATGGAGGAGGAGAAGAAGAGGAAGATGGGGGAGGAGCAGAGGAAGCAGGAAGCAGAACGCCTTCAAGGCCTAGAATCAGCGCACGCGAACTTGGCACTCAAATTCCAGCGGCAACAACAGAAGATCTACTCACTTAGCCAGGAAAGGGGGTCTCAGCAGCAGCAGCAGCTAGCGGATGATCCAGCATTGGATAGCACCGTCCCATCCATGCCGAGAAGCAGCGTTGGTTCCACCCCGGGGGACGCACTGCTGGATAGATACCATGTGGATGACATCATGGAGAACACTAACTGTGAGCTACACTTCAAAATGAATAACATATCCATGAAGGTGGCGGACGCCGTTGCTTATACAAATCCCCCCGAAGCAACCTTCCATTGCAACCTGATTCCAGCCCGCTATGCTCGTGTCGTGGTTGATGAGGTGGTGGACCAATATTCGGGGCTAGAGCTTGATATTCCTGGACAGCACGAGGAGCACAAACTGGGAGAGGCATTAAGTTAAAGAAGGAAAAGTTGAAGTACTGGACTCACTGCTTAAAAAACCTAAAGAGTACTCAATCATGAAGGGGATAGTCAACAAGTAATTTGAATCATTATATATATGTCGTGATATCAACTAATTAATAACTTCTTTATTCATTTCCTTTGCCGGCGGGCCGGCAGGGCTTGGCAAAAGTTCATCGAAGACGTTCCAGACCCGTTCAGAGAAAAACTGTATTGGTATCGACCCACGGTAATTAATTAAGTAGTACTAGCTAGCTAGCTACCATGCAATCTCTTTAATTCTATAGTTTCAATAACATTAATTATCATGCTTGATTAATTATTATCTGATTGAACTCTATTCTCGTACAGGCCATGAAGCAGGAGCCGGGGAATGATTTATGTGCATACTACGTTTGCGAGAACATTCGCATGATGACGTCCGAAAGGAGCACATCTGATAGACAGATATGGATACGTTTGCCAGAACATATACACAATTTTTACATCATTATCGATATCTAGTCACACAACTAATACACGCATATTGATCTCCTTCTTAACAGTTCAATGAGGTGCGGCAGAAGCTCCTACCAATGGATCGCGTACGAGCAATTGCAGAGGAAATAACGGGATTTTTGCTCGACCAGGTCATAGATCCTAGAGGAGAATTCCATTACCCGCTACCGCAGTAATGCCTCCATGTAGGAGAAACTGTATATACCAAATTGTATATATACGCGTACATGTGTATGTGTGAATATGGTGGTGCGAGACATTCGATGATATATATATATGTGTGCGTGTGTGTGTGATCGGTTCTATGAGAAATTCTATATATATATATATATATATATATATATATATATATATATATATATATATATATATATATATATATATATATATATATATATATATATATATATATATATATATATATATATATATATATATATATATGCATAACGTGTACAATATGTAGTATCGTAAAATACCAGCAAACGAAAAATATTTAAATGGAAAACACAAAATTAAAGGAAAAAGAAACCCTGAACTCAAAACCCCCCTAGCCTTTTAGTACCGGTTGATGTTACCAACCGGTACTAAAGGTCTCCCCGTCCCCGGCGCCGGCTCGTGCCACGTGGTGGCCCTTTAACGGCGGTTCGTGCATAACCGGTACTAAAGGGGGGACCTTTAGTCCCCACCCTTTAGTGCTGGTTGCAGAACCGGCACTAAAGGCCCTTACCAACCGGTGCTGTAGCCCGGTTCTGCACTAGTGATAAGATCATTTAAATCATTACCTTAGTGATCTAAAAGACTTTATATTAGCTTACAAAGGGAGTACTCAATTATTATGTAACACTTGATTTTCTCCATCTACGACTCTGTTCTGTTTTCTAACACCGGTGTACTGTTTTTCTTATTCATCGATGCAGAAAAAATAGTCTTTAATAATTTGGTATAGCCAATGTGCATAGTATCCAGTGTAGGCATTTAATCGTTTTATTTTTTGTTCCATGATGAGATGATGGATTGTAACAGGGTAACCATTTTCTTCTCTATATAACTCTTCGAAAACAAAATGGTCTTGGTTATATGGTTTATATCATAAACTCTCAAGGAATAGGGATCTCTGCAATGCCAGCCGTTTGAATTCTTGTCTTAGGTTGATATAATTTAATTGCAATTATGTACAGGTGTTTTATTTGGACCGATATAAAAAGTACAATATGAGTGTCCATTGAACAATCTGAATTTAGGTATTGAGTTGCTGAACTATACTTTCTATTAAAATTAGAGTAGTCTTAAAATTATCTCAATGTGTGACATCGACTGATGTATCATATGGTTTAGGTGTTTTTCTTCAGGAGCAGCCTGGTTGGCTGGTTACGTTTTCGAGTGGCCAAGCAATAGCTATTTTTTGTCTACTACCTCTGCAGTGGCTACTTTTGCTATAATGTGCATCAGCATTAGAACCACGTTCCCTGTCATGGTATGGGGCTTAGCATCATCATCTGCTTCCAAAAGTTTGTGTTTTCAAATGCTACCACATTTTGGGTTGAACGGCTTTCAATCTGCGGAATGCATCACTTTCTATGTACATGACTTGCTCTAATCCTGATCTATTAAGCGGTTCTTTTGGTATATTCCTTTGTGCCGAGCTTGATGTGCCTCAATTGTATTCTGTGATATTTATGTCGATTGGAAAATTAATGAGGTTAAAGATTTGGTGCATTGCTTGAAGTGATGAACCATGCATTGCTTGCATACTACATTAATTTGAATTTTACGTCTGGACCGGACAACGCAGCGCACACTTTATATCTATGTCTGCAATTTTGGTTTCAAACTTCCTGTCGAGTGGCTGCACTTTTGTTTATAACTTCCTGTCGAGTGGCTATTTTTTGTGGTCTTATAAACGCATTGAAATTGATTCTGCTTTATAGCCTCGTGTCGGTATTAAGCATCATCATGTCATACTTGTATCACAATTGAATATTTTTTCTTCATTGTATTGTTATACTGTAGGAATCCATATGGCAAACCTGGATTACCACTGACTTAGCATTATTTGTTTGACCAACGTTCGGACCGGCACCCTCGCGCCAAGGCGCGATCCCGATCTAGTATAGATTAGAGAGGCCATCTATCTTGGTTGCCTGGCTGGGCTAGAACCAATTGCAGGTCCATCATGCGGGTCCCTCGCTAGCTTCACATCCGCCCTCACCGATGCTCTCTCCAACTGCGAGGGCATGACGGAGTTGGAGTGCAGAGTCTGATGAAGGGGCGGACTGGATTTTTATTTAAAAAGGAGGATGACCCCCGGCCTCTGCATCTGGACGATGCATGAGGCCACTTTATTAATTATTCTCACAAGACCTTACAAAGTCATACAACAACAATACTAAAGCTACCGTCTAAGAAACACCTGTCGCTACACCTATCCAATTGATGAAGGGGCGCTGATAGCCTGGGCCTAATACCAAACAGACATCGCAGCCAAACCTAAACATCTAAGACCCGAGGTCCCAACTAGGACGCCTGCCTGGTATGGGGCACCTACCAGTCCGGCGCACTCCTCAACCAGGACGCCTGCCAGGTATGAGGCCGTTGCAGCCACCGGCCACGAGTCCATCTTCAGAGCTGTACTGTTGCATCTACCGTGCCAGGTCTCTCTGCCATCGACGCCACCATGATGCCAGACAGCGTCGTCCTCCTGCGCGAGTCCATCCTCCCACATCGAACTCCGAATCTGCACTGCAACACACCGTCAAGATCCGTCACCATCAATGTGTAGGATGAAGCACCGCAACACCAAAGAAGCCGTCCGCTGGTCTCGCGAAGCCGAGTGCACCTCCAAGAATGCCGCCCCAAAGGGGGTTACGACACATGAATGCCGCCAACATCCGATCAGCTGATCTAGGGTTTCCCCCGGAGGTATTGAGTGGAGTTGGGAGCTTCACCTCGATGATGCCTTCATGAAGGAAACGATGATAAGGGCATTGTCATCACCAACTCCGGCCATCAACCGAAGACCAGGTTTTCACCCGGATCCGTCCCAAGAAATCCACCAAACAACCTGTGCACCATCTCGACCGCCTTCAAAGCCCCAGATCTAGCCGCCTAGATCCGGCGACCAACCGCAGCAACAATGCCACCGTGGGATCCCTAGCGCACCGGCCACTGCCTGAGTGTGCCACCACTGGAGCCTAGCTAGGAGGAGGGCTCGCACCCCGCCTCACCAAGCCGCGAGAGCCGCCGAGAAGGATCCCGCGCGCTCGTCATCGTCTCTGTTCCGAACCAATCCAAAGCAGATCGCCGTCACAGATCCACCTTGGACAGGGACTGCACCACGCCATGCCGCCGCGGGAAGCCCTAGCTTCACCAGCCGCCACCCTCCAGGGCCGCCGCCCCGGGATCCAGACAGACCTCGCCGCTGCCACCGGCCAAGATCCGCCACCGCCGACCGGCCACTGCGACCTCCGCTGCTATGCCGCCGGCGGATCTGGGCGAGGATAGTCATCCTCCCCGAGGACACACGCCGCAGCCGCGTACTCGCACGGGAAGCCACCGTGGCCTCGTCCCCACCCCTCGCCGGATGCCGCGCACGTGCCGCCCCACCGCCGGCGAAGGCTGCCGCCACGAGGAGGCCCGCATGCAGCTGCCACACAGCTCGGCGTCGACCCATCTGCAGCCGCGCCATGGGCCCGCCGCCATCAAGATCGTTGCCGCCGCGCCGCCAGGATCCGCGCGCTCCAGCGCCTCCGCTCGGCCTGGCCGCTCCCGTAGGCCACGAACGCGAGGAGGGGAGAAGGCCCCCGCCGCCAGCCACCGCGGGGGGCTTTGCCCCGGCGGCTCTGGCCGGCAGTGGCGGGGAAGGGGAGGAGGGGGAGGGCTAGCGGCAGAAGGTGGCGGCGCCGCCCGTGTCGCCCGCGGGAGGAGCGACACGGGGGCTAGGGTTACGGGAGGGGATAGTTCTTAAAAGCAGGGGCGGACTGGATTGGATTGGTGCTCCTACTGTCCTACACATATATCTAGGTCACTGTAATCAAAGAAGATAACCTACAAACAACATCAAATAGATACTTCTAAGAATATGGTTTATTCAGTCGTACAATGGATATTTATACATCACTAAATTTGAATCATTACCGATATATGAAATCTAACATATTGTTGCTTATTGCTACCTTTATATAAAATCTCATATTATTGATTCAAATTGTTATCGTCTTTGCAACATAAATGTTACTCAAAAAATGAACAATAAATTCCAGTGGCAATGCGCGGGGTATCATCTAGTTAAAACCATGATTGGCTATCAAAGTGTGTGAAAGAACTGACATGTTGTTGCACAATTTGTTCGTTGATGACTGAAAGTTGGTGATTGAAAAAATTGTTATTTGTGTTATAGCTCACAGTTATTAAATGGCAAAAAGTATTGACAAAATAACGAAACTACCACAAAATAGTATTACACTATATTTTGTTTTCTGATCAATAGAACACCATCAACAACCATTCATTCATTAATACACAATAATATATATCCTGTGTTCAGCTCTCTTATCCTACTTCTATTGCACGTCTTGGCTTCGAGCTGAGAGGTGAAATAGGTATGACGGCCAATCAATCTCATAGAGCACATGGTTCTTGCATCTCCACATTTCATCACCGTTATATGAATAAAACATGGCCATATTACGGTTTTCCCTTATCATCGGCTGTATTTTCTTGCTCACGAGGTCAAGACTGAATATGGTAGGACACCCCTTTTGCACCATGAGTATCACACATGACCTCTCTGCGAAAGACAAGATTTCAATTCCCTTGACCTCTAGGGGCATCAACTCGGACTGCACCCATCCTTCCTTACCCTCAGCACTATGATCATTGTCTTGTTCTCGCTTTGTCCAAAGTTCTAGGACATCCTCGGCGCTTGTATTAACAAATGAGAGCTTTCCTTCCCCGACGACGCACGGGAACGGTGACAAGCCACTTTTGACTTGGATAGAGATCTCGGTTAAGGAGACGTTTGCTGCGTCAGCGGATATGTTGAGGGTGTAGAAGTTTGTATTATTTGTGTACAACCAATGCACGATGCCGCCGCTGACCACACCAGCCAGCGGCCCAGACCTAGTGAGGCCGAAAGTTTGGGAGCACTTGATAGGTGCACTCCAACTATTCTTGGCGGAGGAGTAAGAGAAGGCGTACACCAGTTTTCTTTGGAAGCATATAGTGATGAAAAGCACTTGGAACAGTGGCTGCCTGCGGTGGTCCCGATCACCGGCGGCGCGGTGGTCTGCCGCCGTAATAAGGGCATAGCCGGTCATATCATGCCAAACGCCCATGGTGTCCGAATCCTGTGGAGGCGGTGGGAGGAGACGCGTGCTCCGAGCGCCCAACAAGGGCTGGCACACGGCGAGATGAATCTTTTCCCAGTCACGGGGCATGCGGCGGCGCACGAGAAGAAGGCCGCGACGGGACACCAGGGGCGTCGCGTAGTTGAAGGTTCCATCGTTGTTGTGGATGAACGAGGTGAAGGTGAGACGCTCGCCGCCGGTCTGCTGCGCACAAAGCCTGAAGAATCCCGGAGGCGAGTTGGATTTCCTTTTCCCTGGCGCGTTCAGGTGCACCACAGGTATCGCTTCCGGCCCGAAGAAGGCGCCAATGAGGAAGGAGGACCGGTGGCACGCGTTCTCCGGCGAGATGCCGACGCGCCGGAGGAAAGCCGGGCGGCTGATGAGGCGGAACCAACGCGCGCACGTGCCCGCGCAGCGGATGAGGTCGAGGACGCCCGGCGCCACTCGCGCGAAGATCTCGTGCAGGAGGTCGTCGGGGAGCACGTCGGCGGCATCCACCGCACGTCGCTTGGCGATCGATCTTGGTCGCATGGCTGCGCTAGACGGCTAGCTAGGTCTCGATGGATATGTGGCTCCCTGTTTTGTTGCTTGGATTGGATGCGATCTCTCTAGATGCAGAAGAGAAGCAGCGTACGTACGTGCACACACGCGCCGCGGGGTACAAGAGCAGACGCGCCTGAACGGGAGAAAAAAAATACAGAAAGGAAGGACGCGCACGCGTATGTCGTCGAGAGATTGGATCGAGCAGACGTACGTGGACTAGACTAGATCCAGCTAGCGATGGCCAAAACAAGCTTTCGACTGGCATTGATTAGGGCATCTCAAACCACAACCTGTAAATTTACTCCTGCATTCCGTTCGCGGGTAGGGGAAGACCAGTCCGCGGACAAGAATGCGGGAGGTCAACATTCAACACTAGTTGTATATATTTCAAACGGATGAAATTCGTACAAACATGGCCGGATTTCATACAAACACGGCGGATTTAACTACATTTCAAACATTTACAAAGAAAAAATCCGCCCCTAAATCTATCATGCGGCGATAGTCGGCGTCCAAGCCCGTGTCGTCCTCCTTCCGCCGTCTCCATGAGCACCGACGATAGACCGATGAGTGAAGGTGCGGTCTCTAGCGAGGAAGAGTAGAACACGGGAGACGGACCAGCCCGATGTCCACGAGGGAATTGGTGGCGCCGGCGCTGTCGTCATCCCACAGGGTTGGCTGATGGTTCGTCGGGGGCGTGTACGAGGCGCAGTTGGCGATGTTCTCCTCCGCGATCGCCAGCAGTTGCGCCTCCACGGCTGCCGCTTCCTGGCGAGCGTCAAATTAATGGACGTGCAAGTCGTTGTCCCAACTTGATCTTTTTTACGTCTCTCAGATGCGTCGTCTAGGAGGTCCCGATGTTTGATGGCGTGTCCGGGCTGTTGCCTCGGTCTGATTCGTTCAACGACAAGGGCTTCACTTTTGGTGAGTCACCTTTGAGGTCCCCAAAGCTGCATATCAGCGATGGAGGCGCGTCGAACCCGGGTGAGGAGGTGATTCGCAATTCTTTTCTTCGGCGGCTGTTGTGGTGGTGCCGGAGGCAGGTGACGGGCGTTGATGGCAAGCTCAGAGATGTTCTGCTACCTTTTCAGTTTTGTCATGTCGATCTTTACGTGACTTGTACTTTAATCTTTATGATATGAATAAGACACGTCTTACCATGCAAAAAGAAAAGATGTGCCGTCTTGCTCATCCGATTCATGGGTGTCAAGTGGGCATCATGCTCGGCCTACTACTGTCTTGGACCTCCCGCGGTCGCACTTGGTCATGATATGGAGGCACCATATGGTAAAAACATCTCTAACAGACCCCTCAAAATGCGGACCTGTAAACTCAGTCTACATCTCACTCCTTGCCTCGGATATGGGCCAAAAACCTTTGTGAAAGAACAGAAATCATAAATGAAACTGTGAATTTTGAATTCAAGACTTCGCGGGAGAAATAGAACGAGTTCATAGTTCTTGATCACCATACATAGTTCGTACATACATTAAATTATACTAAATAGCTAGGAGGATAGGCGGCCATCGTAAACCTACAGCCAAAAATTGGCTCACCGGAGCCATCCGGGTGCGGTGGCGACGTTGCAGCGGCGGACATCCTCAGTCGTCATCGTCGTCGGAGACGAGGTCGACGTAGGTGTCGTCCTGCACCTCGAGCTCCCGCTTCACCACGCGGAGGGCCAGGAGATCCACCGGCTCCATTTTCATCGGTGTGAGAAGTGCGCATGCGGGGACTCGACCCCCCGGTAGCGGAGCTGCCCGCGACGGAGAAGGAGCCCGCGCCGGAGAAGACCCGCCCGTGCCGGCGATCATACTCCTCCGTCTCGGGGCAGAGGAGCGACTCCGGCGGCTGGAGGCCGCGGTTTGTGTACTTCTTCGCCGCGCGCTTCCTCGCGCCGTCCGCTCGGACACACCGCTGGCGCTCGGGGTCGTCGCTCCCGCAGCAGCTGCGGCTGGAGCTCGACATTCCGCCCCACATGGTGGCGTTCGGCGTCGGGATTGGACTCACCAGCGGCGAGGAATAGAAGGGGATTGGGGATCGCAGCCGCGGGGGATAGGGTTTCGACCCGTATCAGCGCCACAAACCCGTAGATATACCGCGTCTGGGGGGGCGGTTTGTGGGCCAGCGACTATACGGGCTCTGTTCTGACAAAAAAATGGGTCGAGCCCGTATAGTCGCTGTGATTTTACGGGTCCGTGCATTTTGAGAGGTCTCCTGGAGATGCTCCAAGTGTCGTATTTTATTTGAGCTCTCGGAAAGCAAGGGAGCATTTTAGGTGTAAAAATTAGGAGCATATCGTTAAAACTCAATCCGCTTTTTTCAAGCATTACAAACCTTGACACATCTCGGCGGTGACCATGCCGGTGCGCTGTGAGGACAGTGCGGCAGCCGGTCATAGCGTTAGCGACGTCGGCGGTGATCAGCGGTGAAAATCTCCCATTCCTTGATTCGCAGCAGAGTTGAATATTCTTGGTTCCATTTCCTTGCAGTGACAACGACGCATGTTCCTGGTCCATGTAAGATGCGATTTAAAGATTAACGTGGTCGTGCGTGCATCGGTTATTTTGCTCTCAGCTGCGTGACCCGAGACTGTCTTCATGGGGTGTTCCCAGCGGCGCTATCTGGTGATTGGATGTTCCTTGCTCAGTGCAAGGGTCTGGAGTGCTCAGTGCAAGGGCCTGAAATTGTGCCTGCGACAGCTGATCTAGTGAATCAACTTTTGCTCGATGCGTTCTGCCCTTGTTCGTGGTGCCATATGTGGCTGACCTACATTGGGTATATGTGGCCAATATGGACTCTTGAGGGCATATGGAACCGGTGGTGATGGCAGATGTCCCTAAGCATGTTGCGCGGCATGGTTTTAGGTACGTAGCTAGGTCCACATTAGGACTGTGCATCTCCGTGCCTACGCGATGATGAATCGGCGGGTGGTGACAGCATAAGGCGACGTCGGCAACATTGTGCTCTTTTAGTGCAGGGTCTCGAGTTCCAGGGGCGAACACTTTTTTTGAAAGAAAAGGTAGAGCTTTCTACCTTACGCGTTCAGAGCATGCATGCGCCTGAATAACCCCGACGGCAATTACATGAAGGTAAGATATTAGCCCTGCAAAGAGTGTGCATCCGGTCATCACCAAACCATTTGTATAGAAGCATACATTATAGAGGACAAGGGGAAACAGGAGACAGGGAGCACAGAATGTGAAAAAAATAGAATATAATAGCGATGATTCATCCATAAACATATAATTATATAAAGCATTCGTTCATCTTTCCCATCAAATTGCACTTCAAAGTTTCCAGCTGATAGGTGAAATAGGTACGACGGCCAATCTATCTCGTAGAGCACATGACTCTCGTCTCTCCACTTTCGTAACAATTGTATGAATAAAACATGTCCGTATTGCCGTCTTCCTCTATCACTTGCTCCATTTTCTTGCCGTCGTTTTAGAGTGGAAAGAAGAGAGCAGGCTAGGATTCAGAGGAGAAAGCGAGCAAGGCTGGGATTTAGGTTCGGATCTAATCCTTACGAACCTAATCTTCGGTAATTATCAAGTTCCGTTTCTAATATATTGGCCCTTTTTATATTCATTGCCCATTATATAATACTCAAAAATAGTTTCTAGCCTTTCTATTGTTTTCCACTCTAAAACGATGATTGGGCTATATAACGTGCAGCTGCAGTGCATGAAAGTGTAACAACCGCTGTGATGTTGCACAATGTGTTTGGTACCGAAAGTAAGTGGTACAGATATATGTTCGCGTTTAGACACCAAAACTTAGCTCATGTTATAGAATGATAAAAGGTACTGACAAAATAAGAAAGCTGTATTACACCAGACTTTCTCTTCCGGTCAATCCAACATAATCAGCAATGATTCATCCACAAATATATAATTAAAGCATGCTCTCATCTTTCCCATCTTATTGCACCTCATGGCTTCCAGCTGATAGGTGAAATATGTATGACGGCCAATCTAATTCGTAAAGCACATGACTCTGGTCTGTCCACTTTTTGTAACCACTGTATGAATAAAACATGCTCATATTGTCGTCTTCCTCTATCACTTGCTCCATTTTCTTGCTACGAAAAAGGGTTTCCCCCGCTTTATATTATAAAGCATACCACCAAGCATCCAACACAACAGTTTCAAGTACAATAAGTCATAGAATCATGCTGGGGGCACAGCAAGACAAGCCCCAAATAAGACTACTAGGAAAAGCTAATCTGGCTCAGGAGGGGGCGGGGGAGGCGGCGGGGGAGGAGCAAAAGACGCCGCCGAGGCACGAAGACCCGCCATGATGTTGTCGATGACGCCTCGGTCGCTCCGCTTACTAAGCGGTCTCCATAGCTGCAAGAAGCCACACATTTTGTAGATCACATCAGTCACACGGGATGGAATCACTCGTTCGATGACTAATTTATTGCGGGTACACCAAAGGGACCAGGCAAGGGTACCTAGCGCGACCCAAATAGGGACGCGCCTAGCCCCGGGGAGCCGAAAGACCTCCCCAAACAAATCCGGGAGGTTGTCATGGCACCATGTGCCCCCAACCACCTCCCGAAAGCAACTCCATAAAAACTGAGCTGCCGGGCACCGGAAGAAGATGTGGTTGCAATCTTCCGGTACCAGACAAATGGGGCATAGACCATCCCCAGGTCCATTACGCTTACGGACCTCGGTGCCTGAGGGGAGGCGTCCTCTCACCCATTGCCATAAAAAAAATACGGATCTTCAGAGGGAGTTTGATCTCCTAGAGCACCGTGAGCTCCACTGGATGAGGAGTAGGCACAATCGCCTGGTACAGAGATCTAGTCGAAAATCTACCGCTTGGCTCGAGGTGCCAGGAGAGCGAATCCGATTCCAGAGAAGGAGGATGAAGGGCAATGCATTCAAGTAATTCATCCCATTGCGAGAGTTCGACCGCCCCGAAGGTGCGGCGGAAGGCAATCGCGCCTAGATTCTCTAGGGCCGCGGCCACAGAGATCTGTGGGCGAACACAGATAGAGAATAGAGCAACAAACCGCTCTGCAAAGGGGCGGGGTCCCGGCCATCTATCCAGCCAAAAAAGTGTGGCAGCCCCAGAGCCTATCTGGATGGAGGTCCCAATGCGCAGAACTGGTAACAAAGACATCACCGATTGCCAGAATTGGGAGCCTCCATTTTCTTGCTCATGAGGTTAAGAGCGAATATGTTACGACACTCTTTTTGCAGCATGAATATCACACATGAGCACTCTGCGAAGGACAAGATCTCAATTCCCTTGACCTCTAGGGGCATCAACTCGGAGTGCACCCATTCTTCCTTACCCTCACAACTATGATCATTGGCTTCTTCTCGCTTGGTCCAAAGTTCAAGGACATCTTTGCCTCTGACATTAACAAATGAGAGCTTTCCTTCCCCAAGGATGCATGGGAACGGTGGTGACAAGTCACGTTTGACTTGAATAGGGATCTTGGTTAAGGAGACATGTGTTGCGTCAGCGCTTATGTTAAGGGTCACTACTAGGAAAAGGCCTGTTAGTGGCGCATCTGTTTTGGCCATTAATGGCGCACTACAGGTGCGCCACTATCATCACGCCATTAGTAACTAATACTAATGGCGCATCCCTGGTGCGCCATTAGTATACCAGACAGTAGTGGCGCACCAGGCAGTGCGCCATTAGTATGTCCCATGGTGCGCCATTAGTATGCCTCCCAGGGGGGCATATTTACCTTGTGCTCTGGGTTACTAATGGCGCACTACTAGACAGTGCGCCACTAGTGTGTTTATTGCAGTGCACCACTAAAGTGCTGTGTGGTGCGTCACTAGTATGAATATTAGGATTTTTTTTCTTTTCTGATATTTGCACAGGTTACAAAATATATTAATTACTGCACAGAATATAGACAGCACAACATATAAACAGCAGATTTATCGAATACAATAGAAGATTAGTCTCTGAATACAATTCATCATATTAGTCTCCGAATTCAAAAGACCGAACAAAGTTAGAAGATTACAAGTCTCGAGACCGCGAGTAGCGAGTTTGTCTTCACATTACAAGTCGATATCGATCATCTAAACTACCATCACATAGAAGAGAGCTGCGGTCATCACGATGAGCATCATCGCGATGAAACTGGTCTTCATCCGGTTCCTCCTCCGCTCCCTCCTCTCTCCCGCTAGATAGCGCGCGTATCTAGCTTCCGCCTCCGCCCTAGTGGTGTACCCTTTGTAACTGTTACCGCTGAAACGGTGAACCTGTCTCCGACACTCCTCCCAGTCGTCGTAGACTCCGGGAACCTTACCCTTGTACACGACATACGACGGCATCTCTATGCACTAGCCAAACAAAACGTTAGTAGCAATTCACAGACAATACATAAGCAATATATAAGTATGCAACAAAAGGATCGGAAGAGAAAAGCAAGACATTAATAGCACGATTCATGGTCCTACTAATAAATAGCATCGATTACATATAAGTTGAGCGACTGTCCAAACCAAAGAGACATACAAGTTCATTAAAGTTTAATTACAACATGAGCTAATCGATATTTCAGAACTACATAGCATCACTACTTTCGACTCGACTCAGGGACCGGAGCGTGGATGAAGCCGCCGTCTGTCGTGATGGTCATGAAATCGCGGGCGTTGTCAGCCTGCATTTGTAGCGTTGTTTCTATCTCACTGTTGGACGGTTGATATCTGAGGTAGAACTGCCCCGAGGTACGAAGGACATCTTGATGGATGATTTCCGCAAACTCCGACTGGATGCGAAAGAATTCTTGTCTGATGTCCGCGTCCTGGATTGCCGACAAGCGTGCGGCCCAATCTTTGAGATTATTTGGTAGCAGAAGGTGATTATGGTCCCGTACGATCGCCCGCATGTGATGGAGGGCGTAGTAGGCATCCTTCTGACCGCCAGGCGGCTGCTTGACGCAGGGGAACGTCGTATTGTGGGTGAACACGTGCTTGCCGTACCTACGAACTGGCCTGCTGAAGGTGCCTCCAGATCTGGCGTAGCCGGGGAGAACATCATCAAGAACTTTCTTGATATTTGTGTAGTCTTTCTTCGACTGACGGTCCGAGTCGAAATACGTGGCCATGGAATATTTCGGGCTTAAGAGGATGAGTGTGCAATGTGTGTCACTGCACAAAACACGGAATGTTAGAAAAAAAAGAACGATCGAAATCTAAGAAATCATATGTTACGGGGCGGTGAGGGGATGACTTACTCGGGAAAGTAAGGCACGAGGAAGTTATCCTTATCTGGGTTTGCCAGAATGACGCCTTCGAGGTATGAACTCGCGACTTGCCGGTCCCCAGCGCTGCCCAAGATCTTGGCACGCATGTAGAAGGGGTCGACTATCACGATGTCCGGGGTCTTGTCTCTAATGATCCGCATCTCCATACTCAGCGAAAATAGCCGAACGAAGGTGTAGTGCAGCGGATGAAGGTTAAACATAGCGAAGATGTCATCAAACCGCAGGACGATCGTACCCCCGATGGCGCTATCCACAAAGCCCTTGCCCTCTGGCACCTTGGCCACGAAAACCGGGTATGCCACATCATTCTCGGAGAGACGCCGCTTCTCCAAAGAAAGAACACTGTCATGCAGACTCCGCATAGCACCGGTTGCAGCATTGAGCAGATTAGTCGGTAGCATCGGCCTACCCGCCACATGCACCCTCCTCGAGATATCCTTAGGTGAAGGTGGCCCGTCCTTAGCACGGATCATACTCGGTGCCGGCTGGCTCGCACCCTTGTTACTCTTTCTTTTCCGTCCCTTCTTCTTCTGCTGTAATGGGATCGAGTTCTGCTCAGAGACCGCCTTCTTGAGTGCGTTGGGGCTAATAATATTTCGCACCTCGGCTATCTGAGGCTCGGTGAAGGCGGCAGCTGGAGGCGTCTCCTGAGAACTGAACGCCAGACGACGCCTGTTGCAATTGGGTTTCTCGGCGGTACCAACTAGATTGTCTTTTGCAGGGTTGGGTTCTTGAGAAGGAGGCCCCAAGAATTCGTCACCGTACCCATGTTCGTTGAAGTACTTATCGACGTTGGTAAATGTACCGTCGTCGTCGTCCGGATCCTGTGCCATATGCATGTCCGGATCCTGTGCCATATGCATGTCCGGCATGTCCGGTAGCGTTGCGGGGGTCTTGCCATGGCTTGGCGCCGGCACGACTGGCGGTGTTGTCTGTGGGGTGGTGTCCCCCGCCCCCAAACGAATCTGGCTCTTTGGCCAAAGTATGGGCCAGCTTATGCAGGTGCTGAGGGTCATCACATCATCTTCGTCGGCCCCATGGGGTCGATACGGAGGTAACATGTCGTCGAAGCCCGGCAGCACCCGAACCAGTTGAACCCTATAAACGGTGGGTGGCATCTGATTACCGTGGAACACGCGGCTGCCCGGTTGAACGATTCTGCCCTTGGCGACATCGACCAACTCGTCGTTCACGAAGTGCAGGAGAGTGCACGGAACCTCGGCGGCGCCCTGCGAAAACATGTAGGGCGTCAGGGATGCCCAGTCAAAGGCAAGGAGATGAAGTCATCGGCCGAGAGGCTTAATTAGTTACCGTGATGGCGTCGAGCTCGGCTAATGTCGAGGCACCGCCAACGGCGGGCGTGCAATTGACGGAGGGGCCGCTTGCTGCCGAGGTGCCGGCCGGCGTATTCTTCCCACACCCGGGTGCATTAAGCTGCAATGCCGGCGCCGCCGCGGGAGACACCAATGCCGCCTCCGCCGGAGACACCAATGGCGCCGCCGCGGGAGACACCAATGCCGCCTCCGCCGGAGACACCAATGGCGCCGCCGGCGCGTTGCGCGAGTTGCTGCCCATGAAGCTGGGAATCGGGGCGGCCCCTATTGGCCGCCCGCCACCCACGCCTGCAGCCCAGAAACCAAGGTAGGTATAATGGCGGTGATCGTCGCTCCCAGTTGGTCTCGCACTTGCTCTTCGACCATCTCCGGAATCCGCGCCACTTGTGCCTTGAGTTGTTGAACCTCGCGCTGCTGGCTTTCCGAGCTGGTCTTTCTCTCCTTTCGCCCAGCGGTATAGTATTCCGACCATTTCGTGGACAAGCCTTTGCCGGCCACACGACCAGCTGACGACGGCTTACTGAGCTGATCCTTGTTTTTCATTACATTCAACGCCCTATTTAAAGGGGTGTCGAAAGGGGAGCTCTGAGACGACCCCGTGCTACTGCTTTCAGTTTCCTACGGAAGGAACGTGAACCATTTAGAAATTTGGCTTCATTAACTAGAATGCAACCATATGGAGCTAATTACGCGGGGGTGTATTCCTTACCAGAACACGCTCAAGCGCCTTGGTCTTCGGATCCGTGGTAAGCTCCTTGGTTACCGGGTCAATCTTGTACCGGGCCCTGACATAGTTCCTGGTCTGCTTGTCACGGTATTTCTCGAAGCGGGGCGGTAGGCCTTGCTCGGCACGCTCCGCGTCCTCCTTGTCCCATATAGGTTCCGCCACTCTGTAACCGCCGGGACCGAGTTTGTGGACCCCTAAGTTCAAGTCCCGCATATCTTTCCCCCACTGACTTGATTCCTCGGATGCGTTGCTCTCGCACTTGATCTTGAACTCCCGGTAGTCATCTTCGCTGATCGAAGGATTTTTCTCCTTGATCTTCTCATAACTATCACCTTTTTCAATCATGCTCTTCACCGCGCCTCTCCAAGTAGCCAGGGCCTTGCTCATCTTCGTGAGGGCGGCACTGTTCACTTTATTCCCTGAGAGGCGTGTGTTTGCGAAGTCACCGGGGAACTTGTATCGTTCGTGCAGCTTCGTGAAGAGGAGGTTGCGCAAATTCCCTCGGTCACGATGCCTTAGGTTCTCGGTGTTGATCGAGACGGTGCTCCGGAGAATGCACCCGAGCTGTCCCGCGTACCCCTTGACTATTTCTTTGGGCGCCGTTGGATGCCCCTCGGAGGACACTTCAGTAAATTCCTCCTTGACGGTGCCGAGCACGTTCGGGCGCCGGTCCTTCCGTTGCCTCTTCGGTTGGCTGCCATCTGTGCGTGCGCCGCCATCATCAGTGGTGGCATCCTCGGCGGCACCATCAGTGGTGTCATCCCCGACGCCACTAGGGGTTGTGTAGTCAGGATCGGTGTCTTCCACGGCGTCCTCATAGCGGTGAGGTTCTTCCTCCATCTCCTGGGACAGCTCCCAGAATGCCTTGCCCAAACCGCCGGCCTCATCGTTGTGGGCCATGTTTCGCTCTAAATAGGAAAAAAGTTTGGTCAAAAAGTTGGTTATTGTCAAGGAACAAGATCATGGTCTCATCATTTAGGGTTTGTCGACACCGAGGCATCCTAAAAGCTAAGCTTTTATCATTTTGGGTTTGTCGACGCCGAGGCACCCTAAAAGCCTAAGCTTTCATCATTTAGGTTTTTATCGACACCGAGGCACCCTAAAAGCCAATGTTTTATCATTTAGGGTTTGTCGACGCTGAGGCACCCTAAATACTAAGTTAAGTTTTCATCATTTAGGGTTTATCGATGCCGAGGCACCCTAGGTTGACTGATATATATGGGTACTCTAAATGGCAGATCGCATCGGCAACACCGCCTACTCGAGTGCCTAGGAAAAGAGCGCTGGTGCTTCCGATCATGCTACCCCCTCACAGCCAGAGAAACGGAGAAGGCAACTTGCAGGTTAAACTATCCCAAACAGAGTATTATATCACAGGCACACATATGTATATATATCACATATACTTGAGTTAACACAGACTACAAAATGAAACAAGTTCACAAGGTTGGATACACATATATGGTGACAGATAGAGTAATAACTATGAGTTGATATCACACTTCTATATGTATAACACAAGAGGCAGTTGATCCTACTTAATTAAGTACTAAGATACCCCGGCCCATGCATTAGTCCCAAGTACTCCATATGTCCTATTTTTAGCAAAGTCATGCTAAAATTCACGAAAAATTTCAGCATGACCTTTGCTGAAAATAGGACATATGGAGTACCCGAATTTGCCGGAACAGAAGTTAATCGACATTCCGGCAAACTCAAGGGCCTCTTGGGGTACCTGCAAAATCATTATCCCCGCGTAATGAAGTCGCCAATGGGTCATTTCAGAAGATCACAAGTAGCATCATCACAAGTACAACATCATCACAAGTACAGCAGCAACAGCAGTGAATACAGGCATAACAGCAGCAGTAGCAGGTTTATTCTTCTTCTTCATAAACACTAATTGTCTAATTGAGCAATACAGCGATAGTGTGAACAAATAAAAACACAAACTACACCTACATATTTGGGTACCTCTATGGTAGTAACATGCCATGCTCTGCCTAGAGCTACTGCAGCATGATGAACCCCTCAAACGGTATACTATGAGAACCCAGCGACCATATAAACATCTAAATTTATATATACTGAGCATTCATGGCAGTTCTAGCTACAACATCAAAATCAAGGAGAGATAGGTCAGATTACACAAATAGGTTCCATATTCTGAGAGAAAAGAACAAGTGATAAAATGTATAGCTGGAGCTTTTAAGAAAAAGTTGCAGAAGCTTGTAAAACTATACTTTGAATTTGAAGCTTTTAAGAAGAAGAAAATCCAGCCGGATAACTGTAAGGTAATGATGTTCAGAAGATGGAAGATAATGATTTCCTCCTTAAATCACTAGACTGTTGACTGTTCATTCACCAAATTTACCATACAAAATTGACTCTACTCCATGCTTGAGAACTTTTTGTCGTTCAGCAAAGAGATATCTTCAGAAAACAAATAGGAGTACTGTACTAGAGTACTCTGAATATCACCACTCTCATATCCTAGATAAAACCAAAATGACATATCCTTGTTCAGTTCGGCTAGCAGAATTTGTTGCCTAGCTAGTCACATTCTCACATCTGGACATCAATCCCCTCACTCACATCTACACCTACCAATATCATACGGTTACGGTAGCAGATGATTGCTAGACTACACTCTTAAACTCATTTTGGGATCAGTGGAAAACAGTTAGTGCCAAATTCCTGCTCCACTTTTCTGTCTTGTTTTTTCACTGAAAACTGATATGGGAAAAGTAGTAAATAATTAGCACTAGTTGGCTGGTATAGTAACAGATGGCAACCAATTGACAATGTGGAGCAGAATTTTGTCAAGGTGATGTCAGTCATGATGGTCATAACCAATTACGGTAGCCAGAACCAGAAAGTAACAAACGTCTAACATCCATATAACTCATGATGGCGCAAAAAGTTCAAATGGTGAGTAGCTTAGCTTGGCATGTCTCAGACTCATTTGTGCACTGGTAACTAGTTTTTTAAAGCAACCAACAACAACACTGATCAGGGAGCTGCCTGCATATTTCTAAAAGAGAAGGAAAATTCTGTTTGCTCGTAAACTTGCTGGAGGCTACAAAACTAGTGTAAGTTGTCGCTGTTCTACACACACTTAGTTCCAATTCATGACCATTTCAAGTTAAATGTTCTTCCTGTCTTCCAGGCCCATCTAAGCATGTCCGTCCACTCAATAACTCTGCGACTACTTCTAATGGAGGAGAGGAGGAACAGCAGAGGTGGCTACTCACATCTGCTTCTGGTGGGTGTTGAGGTAGGACTTCTCGCAGTACTCAGAGGCGGAGTAGAGCTGCGGCCGCAGGTTCTTGAGCTCCTGCATCAAGCATGGCCACAACGCGTCAAGAAGGGGAACAGGCCGGATCCCCGAAAGGTCCTAAAACAATTTATAGCTTAAAAAAGAAGAACAGGGAGTTCGAAGAGAGAGGATGGCTCACCGTGGAGGAGTGGAGGACTGGATGATCTGCAGCTTCGGGACGGAGGCGCCGTGGGCAGCCGGTGCAGAGGGGCGCGGTGGCGGCTTCCCGTTGTCCCGGCTGCGGCAGAGGGCAGAGGGGCAGACGGGCTATGGAGGAAGCTGGGCTGCGGCGGGAGTGGGTCCCGGCAGCGGCGAGGACCGAGACGGCGAGGCGGGGCCGGCGGCGGCGCTGGAACCCTAGCGCTGGCCCTGCTCGAGTTCGAGCCGAGCGAAGGAGGGTTGTTCGCCTGTTCGGTCGGAGCACCTCGTCGGAGCGGGCGCGGCGGTCGTCGGAGCAGGCGCGGGGGTCGTCGGAGCGGGTGTGGAGCGGGCGCGGGGGTCGTCGGAGCGGGTGTGGCGAGGGAGGGAAGGGGGATCTAGCTAGAGGGAGGAAGGTTAGTAATGGCGCACCATCTAGGGGTGCGCCATAAAAACACTGATAGCAATGGCGCACCCTCCTCTGGTGCGCCATTAGTAACTCTTTTTTTCTGATAGCAATGGCGCACCCTCCTCTGGTGCGCCATTAGTAACTTTTTTTTCATTATTTTTTGTTGCATCTAATAATTTGTTTTTAAACAAATTTGTTATTTTCATGAGGACTAGAACAGAAGATATCATCAAATATCATCAAATTTTTTTTTTAAAATATCATCAAATTTGTTTTTTATTATTAATTGAAAATATCATCAAATTTGTTATTTGAAAATATCATCAAATTTGTTATTTAAAAATATCATCAATATTTTTTTGGATTTTTAGTTGCATTCATTTGTGAATTGGTAAAACATTTATGAATATGAAAAATATCATCAAATTTGAAAAAAATATTCATGAATTCAAAAAGTGCCCATGAAATTTAAAAATATTCATGAGTTCAAAAATATTAACAAATTCAATATTCATGAGGACTAGAACAGAAGAAATATCATTTCAAAATGTCGAAATACAATCGAGAAATGAAGACTACGATTTAAATACAATCGATTTTAGCTAGCTATCTTTTCACAATCTTCTTGCCCTTCTTTTTCGCAAATGGAGTTCTTCTGTTGAACGGACGTCCTTTAGGTAGGGTGGTCCTGCTTCTCCTTGTGGTGTATGGCACTTCATCATCGTCGTCATGTTCCATCTTCGGGTCGCCGTACTTGTCGAAGTATTGCTCATTGGCGACTCCATCCATTCCGATGATCTTCCTTTTGCCTCTCCTCACGACAACACGACTGGGCTTTGACGGGTCGGTAATGAAGAAGCATTGGTCCACTTGGGAAGCCAGTACCCATGGCTCATTTTTCGCGGTGACGTTTGCGCCCGCGGTCTTGGATTTGGCTTCGGGTATAACCATGGTGGTGAAATACCGGTCTTCTTTTAGGACGCTCTTGGCCCATCTGACACGGAACATCGGGACCTTCTCTCCAGCGTAGCTCAGCTCCCAGATCTCCTCGATCCTTCCGTAGTATCTGTCCTTGTCGTTACCGGTGTAGGATTCCATCGTTACCCCGGAGTTCTGATAACCATCGCTCTTCATGTCCTTGTCCTCGGTGTAGAATGTGTAGCCGTTGATATCGTACGCCTCATAGGTCATCAGGTTGTGCTCGGCGCCCTGTGACAAGGCGAATATGAGTTTTTCTTCCGCGGAAGAATCCTCATGTAAAGGGTACGACAGAAGCTTCTCCTTGAACCAACGCGTGAAACATGAGTTGTGCTCTTTGATTATATCTCCGTCCGTCCTCTGTTGGCCTCGGTCATTGTACGTCTTCTCAATAAAGGTTTTGTGCTCTACCACCCAAGGATCGACCACGTCTATGTGTTGTAGCGCGACTAGGTTTGCTCTTTCAAAGTCGGCGAGTCGACCCTCGAAGTCGACATGCATTTCGCGGCGACCATCGCGGTGACCCCATCCAGCGAGCCTGCCGAGGTGCCTGTTGACGGGCAGACCAACGGGGTTCTCGATGCCTAGATAATTCGTGCAGTAGGAGATGCACTCTTCGGTCAGAAAGCCCCTGGCTATGCTTCCCTCTG
This sequence comes from Triticum aestivum, assembly GCF_018294505.1. NCBI lineage: Eukaryota > Viridiplantae > Streptophyta > Magnoliopsida > Poales > Poaceae > Triticum > Triticum aestivum. The sequence continues at coordinate 551,377,059 of NC_057802.1, forward strand.
GACGTGACATGTTGCGAACGTATCCTTTGATGACACCATTCATCCTTTCGAACGGCATCATGCTGTGCAGGAACGTCGGCCCGAGTTGGATGATATCCTCCACGATATGGACCAGCAGATGCACCATAACATCGAAGAATGCGGGCGGGAAGTACATCTCAAGCTCGCATAGTATCACCACGATCTCTTCCTGTAGCCTTCTGAGTTGCCTCACGCCAACCGACTTCCGAGAGATGACGTCGAAAAAGTTGCATAGGCCAAATAGCGTTTCACGGACGTGCGCGTCCATGATCCCACGGATTGCAACTGGAAGTATCTGCGTCATCAGCACGTGACAGTCGTGAGACTTCATCCCGCTGAACTTCTGCTTCGCTGAGTCTAGGTATCTGCTTATCTTCCCCGCGTAACCGTAAGGAAGTTTTACTCCTACGAGGCAGGTGAAAAACTGCTCGATCTCCTCCTGACTTAGAGTGAAGCACGCGGGAGGGTAGTCATTTCCGGTCTTCTTGGCCTTTTTGCCTTTGCGACGACTTTCCGTGTCCTGCTTCGCCTCATCATCATCATCATCATTAGCGTGAAGCTCCTCCCTGATGCCCATTGATTTCAAGTCTGCCCTTGCTTTCGGCCCATCTTTGGTCCTCTCTGGCATGTTGAGCAGGGTACCAAGCAGACTCTCGCACACGTTCTTCGTGATATGCATGACATCAAGGCTGTGAGGCACACGGTGGATCTTCCAGTACGGCAAGTCCCAGAAAACAGACCTCGTTTTCCATACCTTCAGCAGCGGCTCTGGCGCCTTTCGCTTCTTTCCCGGCTCTGGCGCCTTTTGCTTCTTTCCCGGCAGTGGGCAATCTTTCCAATTTTTCAACAGCTCGTCTATTTCCTCGCCGCTCCTCGTACGCGGGCGTCTTCGGGGTTCGGTTTCACCATCGAACAGATCCTTGCGTTTTCTCCATGGGTCATCGTCGCGAAGCCACCTTCGATGTCCCATGAACACGGTTTTCGAAGACCCGGGATCTCTATCTAGCTGGCGATACGTTGTGTCATCCATGCACCTGACGCATCCAGAAAATCCGTGGACCACCTGCCCCGCGAGATATCCGTAACCGAGATAGTCGTGCACCGTCGTGAGCAGTGCGGCTCTCATAGGGAAATATTCTTTCTCTGCGGCGTCCCACGTATTGGCTGGCGTTTTCCACAGCGTGTCTAGCTCCTCTTTCAGCAGCCCCAGATACAGATTGATGTCGTTCCCTGGTTGTTTCGGCCCTTCAATTAGCATACTCATGTGAATGTACTTCCTCTTCATGCACAACCAGGGGGAAGGTTGTACATCCACACAAACACAGGCCAGGTGCTATGTGTGCTTCTCTGGCTGCCAAACGGATTGACTCCATCGGTGCTCGCGCCCAGCACGATGTTCCTTGGATCGTCCCCAAATTCTGGGTGTTCGAAGTTCAACGCTTGCCACTGGCTCGCATCCTTAGGGTGACTCAGCATCTTGTCTTTTTTATTTATCTCCGGATCATTTCCGTCATCTTCTCGCTTCTTCTCCTCCCTATCCGCGTGCCAACGCAGGAGCTTTGCTAGCTTAGGGTCCGCGAAATACCGCTGCAGACGAGGAGTGATCGGAAAGTACCACACCACTTTTCGAGGAGCTTTCTTCCTCTTCTTGTATCGAGTGACGCCGCACACCGGACATATGGTAGACTCCGCGTGCTCGTCCCGATAAATGATGCAATTGTTCATGCACACATGGTATTTCACGTGCGGTAAATCCAGAGGACACACGATTTTCTTCGCCTCCTCGAAACTGGTCGGGCACTTGTTCCCCTTGGGAAGACGTTCGTGCCAGAATGACATGTTCTCGTCGAAGCATGCGTCGGTCATTTTGTGTTTTACCTTCATCTCCAGAGCCATGAGCGTTACTTTCAGGCGGGTATCCTCGGGCCTGCATCCTTCATACAATGGAGTAACCGCGTCTATCTCCAGTTGATCCAGCTTGGCTTTCTCTCGGGCGGCAGCTCTTGCGTTATCCGTCTGCTTGAGAAGCAGCTCTTGAATATGAGGGTCCTGCACCCAGCCCATCGATGGTCCATCGTCGTCTGCTCCGGCATCTTCATCTTCATGATCATGCCCTTCGTCTTGATCTTCCTCATCATCATGTCCGGCATCTTCTACATGATGACTGTGTACTGCATCACCGTCGTGATCATGTCCTGGAGATTCTTCGTCTTCTCGCCCGCCCTCGCCGCGGTGGTTGTCTTGCTGCCCTTCCTCATTTCTTGCCCGGCCCCCATGGACGACTTCATAGTCATCTTCATCACCTTGCCACCGATAGCCATCCATGAAACCACGCAAGAGCAGGTGGTCCCGCACCTGCCCGGAATCCGGGTCCGCAATAAGGCTCTTCAGCTTGCATCTTCGACACGGACATCTTATCTCCGTCTCGTTCTTTTGAAGCATCTCGGCCTTCGCGGAGCTCAAAAACCTATTCACGATGCCTTCGGTCATCGTGCGGACCATGGTCGCCTGCGGGGTAGAGCAAAAACGATATTTTAGAACCAAGAAAAAATTTGGCATGACTTTGCCATAAAAATAGGACCAAAAGGAATGCATAGTGCCAAATTCTCGCTGAAACGGAAATGAATCAACATTCCGGCAAAATATTGGCAACTATCGCATTTCAAATACCGGTACCTGCAAACACAAACATATATGCAACACCACAAACATATGCAACACCACAAACATACGTAGATCTAGCTAGGCCATAAAAAGTGCATGTGCACGTTGTTGGAGGGAGAAACAAGTAGATCTACAACATAAAGAAAGCTTTCCCCCTACTTACCTATCAAAAAAAGGTAATTTAACCACTTAATTTGGGTGAATCTATGGTGCAAATGAGGTGAGGAGGACGAGGCAGCCGAGACAAGCTTGGAGGAGGAGGTGGAGAGAATGAAGTGGGTAAAGTGAGTGTGGTAGGTGGCTGTCCAAAATATCTAGCTGGTCTCAGGTTACTAATGGCGCATCACCTAAAATGCGCCATTAGTAACCCTGGTTACTAATGGCGCACCAATTAGGGATGCGCCATTACTAGTTTTGCAAAAAAAAATATTGTTAGTAGTGGCGCACCGTGGTTGTAGTGCGCCATTACTAGTTTGAACTAGTAATGGCGCACTTCACATAGGTGCGCCATTACTAGTTTTGAAAAAAACAAGTAAAAAAATTGTTAGTAGTGGCGCACGGAGCGTGTGGTGCGCCATTACTAGTTAAAACTAGTAATGGCGCACTGTGCCCTGGTGCGCCATTAATAGTTTTGGAAAAATAAAAAAAATAAAATTTGCTAGTAATGGTGCACCGTGTGTCTGGTGCGCCATTAGTAATGAGGACACTAATGGTGCACCTGTATCTGGTGCGCCACTGCTATATAGCAGTGGCGCACCAAATACATGGTGCGCCATTAATGTCAATATTAGCTATAGCCCTTTTCCTAGTAGTGGGTGTAGAAGTCGGTACTGTCTCTGTACAACCAATGCACGATGCCACCGTTCACCATGCCGGCGCGCGGCCCAGACCTGGTGAGGCCAAAAGTTTGGGAGCACTTGATAGGTGCACTCCAACTGTGCATGGCGGAGGAGTAAGAGAAGACGTATACCAGTTTGTCATCATAGCAATCAATGGTGAAAAGCACTTGGAAGACTGACTGCAGGTGGTTTGATGCTGTGGCAAGGGCATAGTCGGTCATATAATACCCGACGTTCATGGGGTATAGATCCTGCGGAGGCGGTGGGAGAAGACGCGTGCTCCGCTCGCCGATCAGGGGATGGCACACGGCTAGATGGAGCTTCTGCCAATCATGGGTCAAGCGTTCCACCAGGAGAAGGCCGTGATGCGCCGCCAGGCACTACCGGAATCGCACCCTATGCCGACGGCCAGGGTCGTCGGCATAGCCCTGACTGGTCGTCGGGACAGGCCTATGCCGACGGCCCCCGTCGGCATAGGGCCGTCGGCAACATATCCGTCGGCGTAGCCCGGGTGGCCGTCGGCATAGGACCTATCCCGACAGTGTCCGTACATCTATGCCGACGGCCCTGGCCATCGGCAATGTTACCTCCTAACGGCGGCCGCCGTCAAGTGCTGACCAACGCCTGCTCGCCACGTGGCAGGCCTATGCCGACGGCCTGGCCGTCGGCTTAGTTTGAAACTATGCCGACGGCTAGGCCGTCGGCATAGGCCTACCACGTGACGAGCAGGCGTCACCCTTGGGGCAGGCCTATGCCGACGGCCAGGCCGTCGGCATAGGCCTGCCACGTGGCAGCCACTGGGAGGTCACGCCAGCTCTATGCCGACGGCCTAGGCGTCGGCATAGTTTCTGTCTGCTTTTTTTTTTCTTTTTTATGTTTTGTTTCAGCTCAATTCATTTAAATATATACAGCATATATAAGGATCATACATCAATATATGCATCACATAACAATAAGGAGCAGCATCACACAACAAATTCATCATCACACATCATAAGAAGCATCGCAAAGCATAAACATATAAGTATCATCACCACCAAAGCATATAAGAATCTCACAAACAACAATAAGAAACATCACTAGCATATAAGTATCATCACCACCAAGACCGCCACAATGTGACCCAAAGGCTTAAGCGCTAGGACGTCGAGCACCGCGGAGGTCGTCACCGCCAAGACCGCCAAAGCCCAGGTCGTCACTGCTAGCGGCAGCGCTACCGCCAAGACCGCCTCCACCTCCGCCTCCGCCTCCGTGGATCGGAGTGGTCGGGCTCCGTGTCTCAGGAGTGCTGTGAAGACCACCGCCAACGGTAGATCCACCTGTTCCTTGGATGTTGAAAAGACATATTAACGGGATATATGACTGTGTTGAAAGGCATGACATGCTTTGGGTGAATAGATTGGGGATGAACTAACCGGCGAGGGGCCAGCGTTCTGTGCCACAAACTCCTCAAAGGTCAGCAGCACTGGTTGTGCTGGAGGACATTGTGCTGGCTGCAACTGAGGACACCTGCCGGCCGCCATTTCCTGAAAAGCCTGCTGCATCTGGCGATCCCTCTGCACCTGGTGTTCATAAAGCCTCTCATGCCACGCCATGGTCTCCTGGCGTGTGTACTCCAGGTAGGCCTACGGTATGACATGATGGAACTCATAAAACTACTAAATGCGGAAAATAAAGTGAGCAATGAAGATAAGAGGGAAAATACTTACAGATTGTTGCTCCTGAAAGAGGGACTGTGACTGTGCACTGGTCACTGGCTGGCTCGTGCGCTGGCTCAGGCTCGGGTCGATCCGACGGAGCTGTGTGTAGGAGATAGTAGGAGTGATCACAGCATCGAGAACCGCCTCCCGACCGTGCTCCTTGGGCCCCATGCCCACCACCACCCTCTCGTCCAGATCCGCCGCAATGGGGTCAGGTGTGTCAGGATGTAACTTCAGATACCCTTCGGAGTAGGCCTTCTTCCTCCCCGCGGTCTTCTTGCCGTAGTACTTGGGCTCGCCAGGCTTGGGGTCCTTCCGCGTATGGGCGATCTCCCACGCCTGCATGTCTGAGAGCGGCCGCTTCAGTTTCTCCTCCTGCACCACCAAACAGAGGTTAGTCATACATAAGAAAGTGATGGTAAATAGAAGAAGAAGAATGTTTAATGGGGTTAGTCATACATTAACTGCCTTGTGGAGATAGTGGTTTCGGTTTCCCTGAGCATGTACTCCCTCCTTCCCTCAGTTAGCCTTGTTTTTGATTCTCATAGCCGCCCAGGCTCCAGCCTCATCACACCAAAGATCCACCAATGCCGCCCAGGACTCGTCTTTTCCATAACACCAATTTGGACACACCTACATAATAAAAGCATAATGGCATGTCAACACGAAACGGTGAAATGTACCACAAGGTAATGAAAGCATAATGAAAAATCTTTTATACTTACCGCCAAGAACTCGTCCCTCTCCAAGGTAATGCCCATCCTCCGCGCTTCTTCCTTGGTCATCTTCACACCAAGATAGTTGTGGTAGTATGTCGAGATGGCCACATAGCGCACCTCGTACTGCATCTGGCGGGCCTTCTTCTTGCATTGGCGCAGCACGATCTGGTCCGCTCTGGCCCTGTGCTCCGGAAGAACTCGATAGAATTTCTACAATCATGCATGAAACAAGAATGGAAGAAGCCATGAGTTAAATCATTCATGAAACTAGAATGGACTTGTGCTTCTGAAGAGAACTCACCCAGAAAGTAGTGATCACGGCCTTGGCATGGGTCTCATGGTCCGCGTGGAGGGCCGCTTCCCAGTGGTCCCAGCTCGTGGCCAGCGATTCTGCACAGCCCCCCCCCCCAACAATACCTCGTTCGCGAGGTGCAGAATGAGATGTGTCATCGGAGTAAAGAAGCCTGGCGGAAAGATCTTCTCTAGCTTGACTATCAACTCCGGTGCCTTCTTATGCAATTTTACAATCACCTCTTTACTTACTTCTTTAGCACAGAGCGTGCGGAAGAAATGGCTAAGCTCGGCAAGCACTCGCCAGACATGCTCGGGGACATAGCCTCGAACCATCACCGGGAGGAAGATTGAGCGGAATTACAAACACGGGCCAGCAGCTGTATGGATTGGACGACATACCATATGATTCAACCCATCACCTAATATGGCTATTCTGACATTCCCAGCCTCGGCTGCTTCCTCGGGGTATTCTTCATCGAACGACTTCCATGCTTCCCCTTCCGATGGATGTACGATTTTTGGATTGTACCTTATACCTTCCTTGTGCCACTTCATCATTTTGGCAGACTCCTTCGTGATGAAAAGGCGCTAAAGTCTTTTTATAAAATCAAGATACCGAAGAACCTTAACGGGGATGGTTAGCTGCTTTTTCTCACCATCCTCACCGACCACCACAATGTACCGAGACGAACCGCACTTCCTACAGTACTTGTCATCCGCATACTCGTGCCTAAACAAAAGGCAATTCTTCGGGCAAACATCTATTTTCTCATAATCCATAGAGAGTGCCTTCATGATTTTCTTTGTATCGTACATGCTTTTCGGCAGTTCATGACCCTCAGGGAGGCTGTTAGCCCATACTCCCAGGAATGCTTCGAAGCATTTCTGGCTACAGCCGTACTCAGCCTTGACTGCAATCAGTTGCGAGATGGCATCCAGCTGAGATATTTTCGCACCCGCATAAAGAGGTTTCTTCGACGAGGCCAGGACCTCCAAGAAGGCCTTTGCGGTTGCCTCCGGCTCCTCCGGTTCATTCTCTGAAGGTGTCGCATTTGCCGTTTCTGCAACAATGACATCATCTAGCATGTCCCTGACCCCGTCGTCCTCATATCCATCAATGCGTTGTCGCATCACCTCCTCTCTACCACGGTCCTGCTCGGCTATGTTTATCGGCGGCATGTCAAAGTTTGGCATATATCCGTGCGTGCGAAGGTGCTCACTCATGTCCGTCTGATTTCTACGGTGACGTCTGGCACATCTGCACAGGGGCATGGTGGGAAAATTCTCATTGGACGACGGAATATCTCCTTCAAATACACATCGGTTTTCGCGATCCACTCTGATGTTACTCGATTCCGACGGATAAAACCACTGTACATCCACTGATTATCTGCCATCCTCTGCATTTTTGCAAGCCACACAACATAATTAAGGATTCACTTAAATTAATCACATCAAATTTTCAGTTTCTACCGCGTTGAATCCACCTACATCTCTAATAGGTAAAGATGGGTCCTAATCCCACCCGAGGATGTGTAGATTGAGTACGTTCTCCATTCTACCCCGTTCTGAGACAAAATTTCGGCAGCACCTCCCCGTTGTTCTCTAGATACACGTCTCGGCAAATAGTCGAGAGAATGTGCTCCGGAGAACAATGGGGAGGCGCCGCCGAAATCCTGTCTCGGAACGGGGTAGAACATGGAGAACATACCCAATCTACACATCCTCGGGCTGTCCGTGGAAAACGCTGGACAATCCGAAAGAGCTGCTTTGATAAATATGCAATTGAATGCATATTTATCGATGCAACCCTTTCGGACGGGAGAAGCCTAGGTTACGCCACTTGACTTGAGAATGAATTCTAGTGATATGAAAAAATGGAGGAGATGGACTTGTAGCTCACCCTCAGCTGTAGAGGAAGTAGTCGAACAGCAGAGGGATGCTCAGGGGGACCAACGCGTCGGACAACGGTCACTCCGATGAATGCAACACCACAAAGCCTGCAAATTCCATCGCGACAAATAATTAGAACATCACAACTCATAGAGCACATTTAAAACATTTAAACATGCATTCATTTATTTTTGCATCATGTAGGCAAAAAAACTATAGGGCTCATCATCTATTCGTCACATATTCATCATCATCATCTATCCATCTATATATCATGATGTAGTATCCACTCATCTATCCATCTATATATCAACAACAATTTTTTTTCTCAACTAACCTATCAACAAAAATGTTATATCTTATAATCCATCTATCTAACTAATCTATCCATCTAAACCCTAAACTAACTAACCTAACGTAGCAGCAGCAAGTAGCAAGCAGCGGCAGTAGCAGGAAGCAGCAACCAGCGGCGGCAGCAAGCATCAGCGGCAGCGGCGGCAGCAAGCAGCAAGCGGCAGCGGTAGCAGCAAAGCAGCAGCAGGGGGCTCACTGGCGAAGCAGAGGCAGGGCGGAGCAGGGCGGGGCGGCGACGAGGTCGGGGCGGAGATGGGCGGCGACGGGCGGGGCAGTGGCGTCGGCCGCCGGCGCAGTCGGGGATGGGGCGGCCGCAGCCGGGGATGGGGCCGCCGGGGACGGGGCGGCCGATGACGGGGACGGGCCGGCCCGGCGGCGTCGACGGCCGTCTTGGGGCGGCGCGGGCATTGGGGCCGGTGCGGCGGCGGTGGGGGAGGGGATGGGGGCGGCGCGGGCAGTGGGGGCGGTGCGGCGGTGGTGGGGGAGGGGATGGGGGCGGCGCGGGCAGTGGCGGGCGGCGCGGCGGCGGTGGGGAGGGGATGGGATGGGGGCGGGGCGACGCCGGAGTTGGGGGAGGGGATGGGGCAGCGGCGAGGATCGGGATAGGGCGGCGGCGGCGCGGGTGGGGATCGGGGTCGGGCGGGGGGAGACGGTGGGGGGAGGAAGAATGAGTGGAGGGGGTGGGTGCGGCTGTGGATAAGGTCAGCCCATGCCGACGGCTTAGCCGTCGGCACAGATGGACATTCCACGTGTCAATCTATGCCGACAGCTAGGCCGTCGGCATAGGTACTTTGCATTTTTTTTACTACGGCATTTTTTTATTTTTTTTATTACGGCATATTTGTGAGCTCCGGTATTCATTAGAATTGTGTTAAGAAAATGGACAATTACGGTGAAACGTTCAGTTACCGGGCCGGTGCCCGGGTGTAAGCTGTGGTGGCCGTTTCCCCCTCCCGAGACATGGGCAGCGACGCCCGTGAGGGGGGCACACCCCGGAGCCGCGTGTCGGGTGCCTGAGCGTGCCACCATGCTTCCACAAGCGTAGGAGGGCCCAGCGCAACACCTGGCGGCATTGCTACCCCCCCCCCCTCCGGTACCCCGTCCCGTCACGGACGCGTCGGGTCTACACGGAGGGGATCTTGCTGTGGGTCTGGCCCGGATGTTGCTCCAAAAGTGTTCCTATGGGCTGACCTAACACAACCGGGTGGATAGGTCCACTGCTCAAAGCCCCTCCGTGCAAAGTCAAAGGCTAGATCCCGTGGTCAAACGCTACAGGGTTAGGCGGGATGGGGGGCCTGCGGGGGTAGCAATGCCACCCGAGCGTCGCACCGGGCCCTCATACATGCAGGGTGGTGTGGTGCCATGTCCGAAGAGGCGGCACGCGTCTCCGGGGTGTGCCCTCCCTCACGGACGGCGATGACACGGTAGTAGACGTTCTGCGTTAACGATGCGGCGTGAATATTATTAAATACTCGAAGCGCGATAAAATCATGAGTTTTTTACACGACGTGGGCACATGTGCTGTACGACTGATGGTAATTTTTCATAATTGTTCGTGATGGAGTAGTATCTGAACAATTCCCTCTACGCGGATTGCTCTTCGCGTGTCTACGACTGTGGCCGGCGGCCTCCGGGGGCTAGCATGCCGCCAAATCTTGCGTAGGCGGCCTCTCACAAGTCTGAAAGTGTTGTGGCGGGTGCAAACGCCCGGCATGCGTCTCCGGGGTGTGCCCCCCCCCCTCACGGACGGCGCCGACGCCGGCACCTGGAGGGGGGAAATGGACGCGTCGGGTCTACACGGAGAGGATCTTGCTGTGGGTCTGGCCCGGATGTTGCTCCAAAGTGTTCCTATGGGCTGACCTAACACAACCGGGTGGATAGGTCCACTGCTCAAAGCCCGTCCGTGCAGAGTCAAAGGGCTAGATCCCGTGGTCAAACGCTACAGGGTTAGGCGGGACGGGGGCCCTGGGGGGGTAGCAATGCCACCCGAGCGTCGCACCGGGCCCTCATACATGCAGGGTGGTGTGGTGGCATGTCCAAAGAGGCGTCACGCGTCTCCGGGGTGTGCCCCCCCTCACGGATGGCGATGACACGGTAGTAGACGTTCTGTGGTAACGATGCGGCGTGAATATTATTAAATACTCGGAGCGCGATAAAACCATGAATTTTTTTACACGACGTGGGCACATGTGTTGTAGGACTGATGGTAATTTTTCATAATTGTTCGTGATGGAGTAGTATCTGAACAATTCCCTATATGCGGATTGGTCTTCGCGTGTCTACGACTGTGGCCGGCGGCCTCCGGGGGCTAGCATGCCGCCAAACCTTGCGTAGGCGGCCTCTCACAAGTCTGGAAGTGTTGTGGCGGGTGCAAACGCCCGGCACGCGTCTCCGGGGTGTCCCCCCCCCCTCACGGACGGCGCCGACGCCGGCACCTGGAGGGGGGAAACAGACGCGTCGGGTCTACACGGAGGGGATCTTGCTGTGGGTCTGGCCCGGATGTTGCTCCAAAGATTTCCTATGGGCTGACCTAACACAACCGGGTGGATAGGTCCACTGCTCAAAGCCCGTCCGTGCAAAGTCAAAGGGCTAGATCCCGTGGTCAAACGCTACAGGGTTAGGCGGGACGGGGGCCCTGGGGGGTTGCAATGCCACCCGAGCGTCGCACCGGGCCCTCATACATGCGGGGTGGTGTGGTGGCATGTCCGAAGAGGCAGCAAGCGTCTCCGGGGTGTGCCCCCCCCCCTCGCGGGCGGCGATGACACGGTAGTAGACGTTCTGCGGTAACGATGCAGCGTGAATATTATTAAATACTCGGAGTGCGATAAAATCATGAGTTTTTTACACGACGTGGGCACATGTGTTGTACGACTGATGGTAATTTTTCATAACTGTTCGTGATGGAGTAGTATGTGAACAATTCCCTCTACGCGGATTGCTCTTCGCGTGTCTACGACTGTGGCCGGCGGCCTCCCGGGGCTAGCATGCCGCCAAATCTTGCGTAGGCGGCCTCTCACAAGTCTGGAAGTGTTGTGGCGGGTGCAAACGCCCGGCACGCGTCTCCGGGGTGTGGCCCCCCTCACGGACGGCGCCGCCGCCGGCACCTGGAGGGGGGAAACGGACGCGTCGGGTCTACACGGAGGGGATCTTGCTGTGGGCCTGGCCCGGATGTTGCTCCAAAGTGTTCCTATGGGCTGACCTAACACAACCGGGTGGATAGGTCCACTGCTCAAAGCCCGTCCCTGCAAAGTCAAAGGGCTAGATCCCGTGGTCAAACGCTACAGGGTTAGGCGGAACGGGGGCCCGGAGGGGGTAGCAATGCCACCCGAGCGTCGCACCGGGCCCTCATACATGCGGGGTGGTGTGGTGTCCGAAGAGGCGGCACGCGTCTCCGGGGTGTGCCCCCCTCACGGACGGCGATGACACGGTAGTAGACGTTCTGCGGTAACGATGCGGCGTGAATATTATTAAATACTCGGAGGGCGATAAAATCATGAGTTTTTTACACGACGTAGGCACATGTGTTTTAGGACTGATGGAAATTTTTCATAATTGTTCGTGATGGAGTAGTATCTGAACAATTCCCTCTACGCGGATTGCTCTTCGCATGTCTACGACTGTGGCCGGCGGCCTCCGGGGGCTAGCATGCCGCCAAATCTTGCGTAGGCGGCCTCTCACAAGTCTGGAAGTGTTGTGGCGGGTGCAAACGCCCGGCACGCGTCTCCGGGGTGTGCCCCCCCTCACGGACGGCGCCGCCGCCGGCACATGGAGGGGGGAAACGGACGCGTCGGGTCTACACGGAGGGGATCTTGCTGTGGATCTGGCCCGGCTGTTGCTCCAAAGTGTTCCTATGGGCTGACCTAACACAACCGGGTGGGTAGGTCCACTTCTCAAAGCCCGTCCGTGCAAAGTCAAAGGCTAGATCCCGTGGTCAAACGCTACAGGGTTAGGCGGGACGGGGGCCCTGGGGGGGTAGCAATGCCACCCGAGCATCGCACCAGGCCCTCATACATGCGGGGTGGTGTGGTGGCATGTCCGAAGAGGCGGCACGCGTCTCCGGGGTGTGCCCCCCTCACGGACGGCGATGACACGGTAGTAGACGTTCTGCGGTAACGATGCGGCCTGAATATTATTAAATACTCGGAGCACGATAAAATCATGAGTTTTTTACACGACGTGGGCACATGTGCTGTAAGACTGATGGTAATTTTTCATAATTGTTCGTGATGGAGTAGTATCCGAACAATTCCCTCTACGTGGATTGCTCTTCGTGTGTCTACGACTGTGGCCGGCGGCCTCCGGGGGCTAGCATGCCGCCAAATCTTGCGTAGGCGGCCTCTCACAAGTCTGGAAGTGGTGTGGCGGGTGCAAACGCCCGGCACGTGTCTCCAGGTGTGCCCCCCCCTCCCCTCACGGACGGCGCCGCCGCCGGCACCTGGAGGGGGAAACGGACGCATCGGGTCTACACGGAGGGGATCTTGTTATGGGTCTGGCCCGGATGTTCCTCCAAAGTGTTCCTATGGGCTGACCTAACACAACCGGATGGATAGGTCTACTGCTCAAAGCCCGTCCGTGCAAAGTCAAAGGGCTAGATCCCGTGGTCAAACGCTACAGGGTTAGGCAGGACGGGGGCCCTGGGGGGGTAGCAATGCCACCCGAGCATCGCACCGGGCCCTCATACATGCGGGGTGGTGTGGTGGCATGTCCAAAGAGGCGGCACGCGTGTTCGGGGTGTGCCCCCTTCACGGACGGCGCCCCCGCCGGCACCTGGAGGGGGGAAACGGACGCGTCGGGTCTACACGGAGGGGATCTTGCTGTGGGTCTGCCCGGATGTTGCTCCAAAGTATTCCTATGGGCTGACCTAACACAACCGGGTGGATAGGTCCACTGCTCAAAGCTCGTCCGTGCAAAGTCAAAGGGCTAGATCCCGTGGTCAAACGCTACAGGGTTAGGCGGGACGGGGGGCCTGCGGGGGTAGAAATGCCACCCGAGCGTCGCACCGGGACCTTATATATGCCGTACGGTGTGGTGGCCTGTCCGAAGAGGCGGCACGCGTCTCCGGGGTTTGGCCCCCTCCAAGTGACGGCGGCATTGGCTTGCGTGCAGGGGGCACACCGCGGAGCCCCAAGACGGGCGTCTACGCATGCCTGAACACTTTCACATATGCATCGGGACCCGTGCGATGTTTCGGTGACATAGCTACACCCCGAATCCCCCCACCAACCAGAATTCCCTCCGTGTCGACCGTTTCCCCCCTCCGTGACACGGCGATAGCGACGTTCGTAACGGGGGGCAATCGATATACCATCGGGGTATGTTTTTTTAGATAAGGCATAATTATCTTATGCAAAAACAAAAACTAAAATAAAGTAAAAATAACAAAATAAAGTAAAAATAAAAAAATAAAGTAACATATCTTTGCACACACGGAGGTGCAGTCCCACGGATCGATGACGTGGCATGGCACACAGATCGATGACGTGGCAGAGGGGCCTATGCCGACGGCTATGCCGTAGGCATACCTTTGCCATGGATAGTATAAAGCAAAATTAAAAATAAAACTAAATAAACATATGCCGTCGGCATAGCAGCGCACACGGATCGATGACGTGGCAGAGGGGCATGGGCCAGGTCTATGCCGACGGCTATGCCATAGGCGTACCTCTGCCATAGATATGCCGACGGCCGCCGTTACCTCCCGTCGGCGTAGTTTCAACGCCGTCAAACGGTCAGCGATGACCGGGTAGGTGGGCCCGGGCTATGCCGACGGGCCCCGTAGGCCTATCTCGAGCAGTCCTAACGGCCTCGTCTATGCTGACGACCCCGTCGGCATAGATGGATGTATGCCGACGGCTTTTCTACGCCTACGGCCTGTCCTTGGCCGTCGGCATAGGTCCATCTATGCCGACGGGGGCCGTCGGCGCAAGCAGTTATTCTGGTAGTGAGGGGCCACGCGTAGTTGAAGATTCCATTCTTGTTGGGGATGAACTTGGTGAAGGAGAGGCGCTCGCCACGGGTCTGCTGCGTAGGAAGCCTGAAGAACCGCGGTGGCAAGCGGGATTTCCTTCTCTTGCCCAGATTCGGTATTTTAATGGGTGTCGCTTCCGGTATGTAGAAGGCATCAAGGAGGAAGGAGGACCGGTGGCGCGTGTTCTTCGACGAGATGCCGACGCGCCGGAGGAAGGCCGAGCAGCTGATGAGGCGGAACCAACGTGTGCACGTGCCCGCGCAGTGGACGAGGTCGAGAACACACAGCGCCACGCGTGCGAAGATCTCCCGCATGAGATCGTCCGAGAGCACGCCGGCGGCGTCCACCGCTCATCTCTTGCTCTTGGCCATGGATCTTCACCACGGTGGCTAGGTCTCGATGGATCTGTGACTAGACGCGATCTCTATTTATCAAGCCAGACGTGCAGAGGCCGGCGCGGGACATTGCGCCGGTAGTAGAGCCCAATAAGCTATTTATAGGCCGGCGTGGGAGAAGATGACAAGGCTGAAATATGAAGGTGGTTGGGTTTTAGGGACATTGAACTGTTTAACCTTGCTCTGCTGGCAAGACAGGCGTGGAGAATCCTACAAACACCAGAAACACTAAGTGCAAAAATTCTGAAAGCGCGCTACTTCACAACTACAGACTTTCTTGAAGCTTCACTAGGTAGCCAGCCATCTCAAATATGGTGAGCAATTCTAGAGGGCAAGGAGATCCTCTCGCAGGGACTCATCAAACGTATTGGAGATGGTAAAGATACTTTGATATGGCAGCATAATTGGGTCCAAAAAGATGCGTCACTCAGGCCAATAGTTTGCTTGAGCCAACATAGGCCACAGTTTGTGTCCGAACTGATTGACAGTGCCAATGCCAGGTGGAAACAGGACGTGGTTCGTGCAACCTTCCTCCCAATAGATGCAGAAGTGATTCTCAATATTCCGCTAGCCACAAGACAATGCAGAGATTCCTGGGCTTGGGCTTATGAACACAAGGGCTCCTTCTCTGTTCGCTCGGCATATCGGATGCTCATCAATACGAAGCTTAGGCGGGAGGCATGGCTCGAAGGACGATCAGGCCCGGCTGATAGATCGAGAGAGGAAGGTAGCTGGACCAACATCTGGAAGGTTGCGGTGCCGTCAAAACTAAAGGTATTCCTGTGGAGACTTGCACAATGCTCTATACCCACGGCGGATGTACTTAGTCATCGTAATATGTCCACATCGTCACGTTGTGCCATCTGTGGAGAGGAGGACTCGTGGAGGCATTCACTGATAACGTGTACGATGGCGCGTTGTGTATGGGCGCTAGGTGACCCGGAGCTGGTTGAGCATGTTATAGCAACAGCAGAACCGAATGCAAAGGCTTGGCTCTTCAGTATGCAAGAATCGATGCCACATGCCGAGTTCACAAAGCTAACCGTGATACTATGGGCCATATGGGGGGCGCGGCGAAAGCTAATCCATGAAGGGGAGCACCAGAGCCCGATGGGGACTCACTCATTTATCAAACGCTTTTTGGCAGATTTGAGTATCGCGTCCAAGTCACATGAAATAAAGAAGCCCAGAACAACCCCAGTGCGGGCGCTAGTTTGGATACCACCACCGGCGGGTCATCACAAGGTAAATGTCGATGCTGCTGTTTGTAAACACCCTCCGGTGGGGGCTGTTAGCGCGGTTTGTCGGGATCAATCAGGAGCTTATGCTGGTTCAGCAGCGGTGGTATTTCATGGTATGACCGATCCGCAGATTTTGGAAGCTCTGGCATGCCGCGAGGCTATTGCATTAGCCAGGGATCTTGCACTGACTCATTTGAGGGTGGCTTCAGATTGCCTTGCGGTGGTCAAGGACATACAAACTGGTACTATGGGTACAATTGCTCCAATCGTGCAGGAGATCATCGACTCGAGCAGGGAGTTTCACTCCTGCTCTTTCACCCATGAGAGACGTCTTTCTAACAAGGAGGATCATGGCTTAGCTAGACATGCTTTACATTTAGGGGAGGGTCGCCATGTATGGTTGTTACACCCTCATGATACTTCTATTATTCCTGTAATTCGTTCTATTGATCATCAATAAAGTAAAGCATGTTTCTCTCAAAAAAAATTGGTGCGTCTATACTTGCCTTGTTTTGTTTTCCTAAAAAAACGACTTATACTTGCCTTGTGCGAGTCGGACGGAGCACTCGCCCACGTAGTTATCCAAGCTAGATTATTTTTTTCGGGAGATCCAAGCTAGATTGATGCCTCAAAGAAACAAAAAAAAAAATCCAAGCTAGATTATGCGGCGACTATCAAACATCTCACGTAGCGACTACCGTGGTGCATAGGTGCGCAACTCAAACACGTTCACGTTTCAGTCGTACGATGGATGTTTATACCATCACTCAATTTCAATCATTACCTATATATGAAATCTAACATATTGTTGCTTATTCTTACCTTTATATAAAATCTCATACTATCATTGATTCAAATTGTTATCGTCTTTCCTACATAAATGTTACTCAAAAAATGAACAATAAATTCCTTCGGCAATGCGCGGGTATCATCTAGTTAAAACCATGATTGGCTATCAAACTGTGTGAAAGAACTGGCATGTTGTTGCACAATTTGTTCGTTGATTACCGAAAGTTGGTGATAGAAAAAACTGTCATTTGTGTTATAGTAGCTCACAATTGTTGAATGGCAAAAAGTATTGACAAAATAACAAAACTACCATAAAATAGTTTTACACTATATTTTGTTTTCTGATCAATCAAACACCATCAACAACCATCAACAACTTCCCCGCAAAAAAAAACACCATCAACAACCATTCATTCATTGTAAACAATAATATCATGTGTTCAACTCTCTGATCCTATTTCTATTGCATGTATTAGCTTCCAGCCGAGATGTGAAATAGGTATGACGACCAATCAATCTCGTAGAGCACATGGTTCTTACATCTCCACATTTCATCACCGTTATACGAATAAAACGTGGCCATATTATGGTTTTCCCTTATCACAGGCCGTATTTTCTTGCTCACGAGGTCAAGGCTGAATATGGTAGGACACTCTTTTTGCACCACGAGTATCACACATGACCTCTCTGCGAAGGACAAGATTTCAATTCCCTTACCTCTAGGGGCATCAGCTCGGACTGCATCCATCCTTCCTTACCCTCGGCACCATGAT
Organism: Triticum aestivum; assembly: GCF_018294505.1. Taxonomy (NCBI): domain Eukaryota; kingdom Viridiplantae; phylum Streptophyta; class Magnoliopsida; order Poales; family Poaceae; genus Triticum; species Triticum aestivum. The sequence continues at coordinate 551,394,709 of NC_057802.1, forward strand.
CATTGTCTTGTTCTCGCTTGGTCCAAAGTTCTAGGACATCTTCGGCACTTGTATTAACAAATGAGAGCTTTCCTTCCCCGACGATGCACGGGAACGGTGGCAAGCCATTTTTGACTTGAATAGGGATCTCGGTTAAGGAGACATGTCGTCCGGGAGCAGGTCGGCGGCATCCACCGCACGTCGCTTGGCGATCGATCTTGGTTGCATGGCTGCGCTAGATGGCTAGGTCATGATGGATTTTTTTTTCTTTTGAGGTGAAAGATCTCGATGGATATGTGGCCCTGTGTTTCGCTCGACGCGATCTCTATGAACGATCTCGATGGATTTTTTCTTTGCTTGTTTTTTTCGTCTTTTCTTATTTATTTTTCACCGTCTTTACTTTTTTTCTTTGGTACACCTTGGTTTTCTTTGTTTTTCCATCAGTTTGGTTTCGTTTTTCTTTTTTGTTCATTAATTGTCAGTGTTCTTTTTTTCCCTTAGTTTTTCTTTGGTTCTTTGCCTTTTAATTTTTTTATTTGTCGGTTCTTATTGGTTCTCATTTTTAACACACAACTACTTGTTTATTGTTTTAGATATTTTAGTGTACAGGTCAAACGTTATTTTGATACACGTTGAATTTTCCAAATACACATCATAAATGTTTTCTTTTCATAATTTTTTTGAACACTTTTTTTAATACACGGTCAAAATTGTTTTCTAGATGCATGTTGAAACATTTTTAAGATAATAAAAAAATTTCTAAAACTAAGCAATCATTTTCTTACACTATATAAACATTATTTTAAATACGAAAACGATAACGCCCGAACGTCAGGATTTTAGACGCCCAGCCCAAACGTTGTTTCTATCATACGATTTTCTGACACGAATCGCGGAACAAGCCACCTACCACATCACCTTTTTTTCTCATTCGAAAAAATACTGTCGTCATGAACGCCCTGGCATCTCTTATCCTCTTCCCCTTTTCTCCACAGCTAAGGGCATGCACGGGCTGCCTTATCTTATATCCGCTACGTAATCCAGAAAAGACAATAAAAAGTGATGTACAATAGGTTATTTTTAGTCTTATCTCCATTAACTAGATATTCATAAATATGTGGTGAGACAATTGTTGCTATGGAACGAGTATTATGATAAAATCATCTTTAATTAAGAGAAGGCAAGCCTCCATCTCAGCATTTATCCTACGTGGCACTCCTATGATAGCACTATCGTACATGTTGAGTATATTGATTATTAGTAAAGATGAGATAGACTAGAATTTGTTCTGCCTTATCTTGTACCCCAGGTTGATCATTGTAGTCCTATATATATGCCCACGGGGCTCAAGCAATACAACGAACAATTTCATCAAATCCCTCTTTCCCTTCTAACATGGTATCAGCCTAATCGATCCAACCCTAGCCGCCGCCCGACGCTTCCGCACCCGCGCGCCGCCCCCGGGGCCGCGCCGCCCGTACCTAGGGTTCGTCCGCCGGTCGTGTTGACCGGCTACCCTAAAGAGTCCTTTTCCCGAGTCCTTGCTCCGGGTTTTTTCGCTCTCTCGCCGGTCGTTTTGATCGGTGTTTTGTTTTTGGTTTTGCGATCTACGATTGGTTTGCATCCGCCGCCGCCGTCGACCCCCGCGCTTCTACTCCGACATCAACAACAACTCCGCCTTCACCCGGATCGGCTGCCCGACGCCCTTGGTTCACGCGAGCAACACGTGCGCTGGTGTGATGGCCGATCGCGCCGTCCCAGACTAGCTCGCCGTCCTGCGCGCGGGCGTGGTGGTTTGCCGGGGGCGCAGTCAGCCGCTTGCATCGGCTCACCAGAACAAGTCAATCTACACCGCTCCGTGATGCATCACGTGCGGGTGTGCTTGGGTGCACCATGCATCCGTGTACATCGCCGGTTTCCGTCCGGCAGCGCGACTGCTTACCCTTGCATGAAGCGCGTTGTTCCGTGTCTTCAAGATCTCGCTCGTTGCATCTCCAATCTGGTGCAGCTTCGCAAGATCTCAAAGATTTCCATTGAGTACCCGCACATCTCCGCCGATCGAGCAACGGGCTGCCGCTGCGTTGCCCCGTCGGGCCACAGTGCCGTCGTCCCGTGGTTCTCCCCGTGGCTGCACCGATCCGCACCGCCGCTGCGTCGCCCCTTTCGGCCGTAGTGCCGCGGCACGTGGTCCCCGTCGCCGCCCTGAGACCGTTCTCGTGGTTGCACCAACTCGCGCGCTGCCATTGCGTCGCCCCTTCGGGCCGTAGTGCCGCGGCCCGCAGTCAACCGCCGCACCGAGGCCGTCCGCTCCAGGCCGTCCTCGAGGCTGCACCGATCTTCGCGCTACCGCTGCATCGCCCCGTCGGGCCATAGCGAGCGTGGCACGCGATCCCTGCAACCGCCCTGAGGTCTTCCCCTCAGTCGCCCCGACCTGGCCGTCGCTGCTGCGTCGCCCCTTCGAGCCGTAGTGCTGCGGCCCGCGGTCCACCGCCGTCCACTCGCGTTGACGTCCACGTGATATGTGTCGCGCCGCCTCCCTTGGCTCGGGAACGTCACCGTCCGCGCCGGTCTTCGTCACACCATCGGGTTCATTATCGCCTACTTTGAGCACCGCCGCCGCGCTCCTTCTCTAGCCGCCGCCGCCTCCTTAGGCCGCCGCCGCTGCTCTTCTTCCGCGGCTCCAAGGCGACTACCTCGACACGAGCGACCCCCGACTCGACACCGACCACGGCGTTCTTCGCACGACTACCTCGACTACGGCTACACCACCTACGCTCTCGGCTACATCGACAAACGGCACAAAGGGCTACCTCCTGCTTGAGCAACCTCGTCGGTTTCCACTCCAGCCACGACTCCGCGATGCATCGGCCGTTACGACTGGGGGAGGGTGTCCGTCGGCTTGCCTTCGGATTCTTCTCCAGTCTCATCGTCTGCGTCGCTACCGTTGTGACTGCGGGGGATGTTGAGTATGTTGATTATTAGGAAAGACGAGATAGACTAGGATTTGTTCTGACTTGTCTTGTACTCCAAATTGATCATTGTACTTCTATATATATGCCCACGAGACTCAAGCAATACAACGAACAATTCCACCAAATCCCTCTCCCCCTTCTAACAGTACATGCCCTAATGGAACGAGTCTCTCAGCTTATCCACTTCCTCCTGCACTCCGCCGCTCACTTTTCGCCCCTACATCTCGAGCTCTTGTGGGAGCTGTCCCGGCGGAGGAGCTCGTGCGTGTTGTTGCGCCGGCGGCGTACTCGGAAACCGCGGCGGACTGGCAGAGGAGCTGCTCCTGGAGCTCGAGCGCGGCGCTCCCAAGCGCTTGTGCTCGGGCAGCTCCGACGACGTGTGCGCTGGTGGAGAGGAGCGGCGGGAAGGAGTGTTCGACGACGAGGGTCACCCCCTGCTACTTTCCGGGTGTTGGCGTGGCTCCGGCGACGCATGAGGAGGCCACAGCGAGGAGATGTGCGAGCGCGGATTGGAGGCAGTTGCGCGGGGAGTGCACGGTGACCGCTCTAGCGGAGAGGAGCGGCAGGGAGGAGATGGGCACGATGGGGTCGACGACGGGGGGCACCCAGCCACCCCTGCTACCGCCCCTGGTGCTGCTCCGGCTATGTGAGCGCTGCGGTCCAGGATGGGGCATGCTGGCCGTCGCCGATGCCTGTCTTGGGCTGCTCCACCACCACGCCCACAACCTCGTAGATGACGTGGCCGACGCCGATGACTTGAGCTGGTACGATGAGTTCCTGGTGCGGTTGTAGATGGATGATAGCAAGTGCATTCTGATGCGACTGATGCGTCATGGAGTTCGACGGCGAGAAGTGACTGTGCAGCTGGAGGCGTGGTGCCTGGCAGCGCACTCTTCATGCTTCTATTAACAACGACCCGGCGAGCTCCTCTTCGAGGTCTATGTGTCCACACCCACCGCTTTTACCTTTGTTTTCTTTCAAATTTTGTCCGTTTGTCTTTGTAAATTGTTCATGCTTCTATCTGATGCACTTATCGATACAATGAACTATGTGCCCTCTGTGTCACTGTGTGCTTTACCTTCCAGCAATTATTGGGAAAAAAACCCATGTTTTCCATGAAAGTGCTGCCATGTCTTCCAATTTTTCGCTATGCCTCCAAATTGGTTACCATGCTAGAGTTGCCATGTTCTTAGGTTTAAAACAACTTGTATAGTTTTGGTATTATTTGCCATGTTCTTAGGTTTAAAACAACTTGTATAGTTTTGGTATTATCTGCCATGTCTCAACACATGCTAGTATTCCCTTTTTTACATGTATTCACATTTTTGCCATGGCAAATTCTCCTATTTGTGTTGATTGTGACAGTAGGGCCCTCGCTCGGTCTGAGCAGAGGAGGGAATCGAAACATACCAATCATTGCTTGCTTATTTAGCAGGGGCAATGGTTACGTGCTCTCCATTTCAGTGTCACACTTCCATGTGCTTGGATGTGTTTTGACACACTGATGGACTAGATAATATGTTTTCTTCAGAATATTGACTATGTACCATATGTTCTTTTCCTTCTGAATTTATCACTCGCCCTTTTTCCATTTTCAAATTCACCATGTGCGTCGTATAACAATTGCCGTGTGTGTACCGTTGCAATCAACATTTCTGAAATGTGAAAAAAAAATCAAAACATTTTTTAAATGTGTCAAATGTTTTAGTACAATGCACAAGTATTTTTTCAAATAGATTTTTGCCATGGAAACTTTCATTACTACCCATAGCCATAGGTATCCGAAAGTATTTTTTGCCATGGCAACTTTTCTTTCGCCATGTATATGTTCTCAACATGAACTTTAGTTAGTGAAACCTTCGCCATGGTCAGGTTGTTTTCTGTTTTGCTTTTGGTACATGGCAAATTCAAGATATAAATTTGCCATCCTTAAAAAAAATCCCTAAATTTGCCATGTTTCATGTCAATATTCTCTACTTGCCATCTATTATTTGCCATGGCAACCATCATTACTACGCATAGGTATCATCCTCTTTTTTAAAATTACAAATCCCTAAATTTTTCATGCTTAATTTTACTAAAAAAATGTAAATTGCCATGTTTTTTTTAGAGAACAATATCCTAAATTTTCCATGGCCCATGTCAATATTCTCTACTTGCCATCTATTATTTGCCATGGCAACCTTCATTACTACGCATAGGTATTCGAAACTATTTGTTGCCATGCAACTTTTCATTTGCTACGCATATGTTCTCAACATGAATTTTATCAGCGGAACCATCGCCATGGTCAGCTTATTATTCATTTTGTGCTTTTGGTACATGGCAAACTCGAGAGATAAATTTGCCATCCTTTTAAAAAATTACAAATATCTAAATTCGCCATGTTACATTACTAAAAAAATGTAAAGTTGCCATGTATTTTTTAGAGAACAATATACTAAATTTGCCATGGCCCATGGCAATATTCTGAACTTGCCATCTAACTTTTAAAAGAAAAAAGTTCCTAAATTTGCCATGAAACCATTTACAATTTTTTGAAAAACTTTCCATGTCTTTTTTAGAGAACTAAATTCCCCAAACATGCCATGTGCTTGATTGCAAGTTCATTATCTTTTTGCCATGTGCCCCTTACAATTTCCTCAAATAGTTGGCATGTGTTTTTTACAACAAATTTTCTTTGCAACTTACCAATGTGGCCATTGCAAATTCCAAAACTTTTTTTTACCCCACATTTGCCATGATCTAAGAAGGTAATTTGCCATGATTGTTTTAGAATATGGCCATTTTCTTATTTTGGACCATGCCGACATTCTTTGTTTTTGGATTATGGCAAATATATTTCGTGAACCATGGCAAGTTTACTTTATGGGCATGGACATTCTTCTTGTTGCACTATAACAAAAAAAAATTGGACTTTTGCAAATTTATTGTCCCAATGTCAATTTTTGTAAGCATGGCAAACTTTAGTTTCTAACTATGGAAAATTTATTTTTTGGGCCATGGCAAATTTACTTTTTGTACCATGTAAAATTTACTTATGTATCATGGAAAATGTACTTTATGTGTCATGGCAAATGTACTTTATGGACCATGGCAATTCTTTTTGTTGCAAGATGGCAAATTTATTTTTTAGGCCCATAGAAAATCTGTTATTTACATGTCCAAATTTTATTTTATTTTTAACATGGAAATTATTATTTTTGAACTATGGAAAATTTATATTTTGGACCATGTCAGATTTACTTTCTGTATTATGGAAAAAATATTATTTTTAGACCATGGTCATTAATTTTTTTTTCATATCCCGACATTTTTTATGAAGTAGACCATGATAGTTTCATTTTCAGGTAACATGGCAATTCAGCTTTCTTTACCATGGAATTTTTTTACTTTAGCTCATGGCAATTTTTTTACTTTACCTCATGGCAAGTTTTTTTACTTTAGCTCATGGCAATTTTGTTCACACTCAATTGTCATGATTTTTCTTAACATTTTCATGCAAATTTATGAACTTATTGCAATTTAACTTTGTGCGTTAGGTATAGCTCACTTGACTTTTCAATAGTATATGGTAGTTTGTGCTATTTCCTAGACATGGCAAATTGCATGGTTGTTTTAGTTGCAATGGAATTTTTATGATTTTTTGAATCCATATCTACATGATTTTTTATTTCAAAAAGGATGGTAAATTTTCTGCTTTTTATTTTCTAGTGTGTGTGCAAGCAATTGCTTTTTAGGGGTGTCTGTGTGCAATTGCTAGCATTTAAATACTTAGGTCATTGTGTGCGTAAGCTGGGCCTATTTTTTGGCCCACTCTCTTTAACCTCGCAGGGACAAGGTTGCTCGTGAAGGAGGGGGTTCATGGCATTTCCTAAACGGGCGCTGGAAAGCGCCCGTTTATTCGATGCCGGCAAACGGGCGCACACTACAGCTCCGCGCTCCGCCGGCCCATGTTACGTTACTTTTTTTGTAAAAACTCCCAAAAAACAGCGCTTGTGGGGTCGTAGTGTGCGCAGTAACCAATTGGCCATTAGTTCCCTTGGTGCTAATTATCTTTCTTTACGTTTCTTTAACTAAACTGTCTTGTGTTTTCCCTTTTTTTGGCCGGGTTTCTTCTGTCGTTTTCCTTTTATTTTTATTTTAAGTTTTCAAAATTCATGAACTTTTTTCATCGATGAACTTGTTAAAAATTGATTAAGTTTTTTCAATTGTACAAACCTTTTTTCTCAAAATCAATGAACTTTTTTAAATTGAATGAACTTTTTTCAAATATGATGAAGTTTTTTCCTAATTCAATGAACTATTTTTAAAAAAGTGTGACCTTTTTTCAAAGGTGATGAACCTTATTCAAAATCGGTGAACTTTTTTCAAAATTGATGAACCTTTTTTAAAGTTTGGTAAACTTTTTTCAAATGCATGAACTTTTTTCTCAATATTTGTGAACTATTTTTGAAAATTGATGAACTTTTTCTCAAAATCGTGAACTTTTTTCAAAATTGATGAACCTTTTTTCAAAGTCAATGATTTTTTTGTAATTCATGAACTATTTTTCAAAAAAATCAAATAGTTGAAAAATGAAACGTGACAGTAAATGGTAGATGTGTAATAAATTGCGCATCTATAAATGTTCTTAAGTAGTTCGCCCTGGACTTGGTCCATAGCACGTACCTAGGTTAGGTGATTAGCCTTTCGTAAACATATTTGTGATGAGGGCGCGTGTTCGATCCACGAGGGTACCTTTTTTTGCCGATCTTTCGCGCTACCCACAAGCAAGCAAACTCGGCCTGCCAGCTATTGAAATTTGCTGGGCCGGGCCGAGTACCATCGCCTGCGGGCGCCAGCAAGCCGAACCGGCGCTGAGAGCGCCGGTTAGGAGCTCCAGGGTTCACACTAGAGCCGTTCCACATCAAACAATTATGTTCGCTAGAGTGCCCACCCCAGATCGAACGTTTCGTTCGGTGTGGCGCCTCCCTAGACTGAACGCTTAGTCCTTTAAATATCACAAATATTTTTTTGCAATGCAAAAAAATTATTTCAAATGTACATTTTTTCATCGTACGATTTTTTGTACTATGCAAAAAAATTCTTTTAAATTGTATACACATTTTTCAAAAGTCCACATACATTTTCTTGAAACCCAGAAATATTTTCCATTGTAGCGAAAAAATTTAAGCTATCAAGATTTTGTAACTCCGTCAACATTTTAAACATGTTTGGCATTGAAAGTTTAAACATGCAACATTACTTGAGTTTAAAATAAACATCAAACTCTGGCCATGGTATAAGGATAAAAAATTCTGATCAAATAACAGAGCCAACAAAAATCGGTTTCATATTATAGTTATTCGGTAGAACATCATAAAAGTATACAACGACCAATATCAACAACAAATCCTGCATGCATCGTGGCAATCACCTTATCAACAAAAATCGGTTTCACATTATAGTATTTTTCTTTTCCGTCAATCCACACTTATCAAAAACAAATCCTGCATGCATCAGGGCGATCACCTTATTGCACCTCCTAGGTCCATGGATGTGAGTTGATGCAGGTACAACGACCAATATCCATCTCGTAGAGTACTTGGTTCTTGTGTCCCCAACCAACGTAATCGTTATATTCTCTGCAGAATCTACTGTCCTCTCTCCATGTCATTGTCTCCATTTTTCTGGTGTCAAGGCCAAGGGTGAGCAAAGCATGTCGTTTATGTTGCTTCACAAGCATGGCACCTCTGTTCTCTAGAAAGAATACAATTTGGAGTCCCTTGGCCTCCTTGGGCATTAGCTCGGAGCGCATCCATTCTCCCTTGTACCCTTGGCATCCTTAGGCGTACACGAGTCGATCGGATTGGACGGCCATGAAGAGCACTTGGAATGCCAGCTGTTGTGGGTGGCCCGGATCACCATCAATGTAGTTGTCTGTGGCCATGAAGTGCACGAAACCGGTCGTGACACCCACATTTGTCATATGATCATTGACATCGTCGGGGTTCAATTCTAGATGAGGTGGTGGAACAAGAATCATGCTTAACTCGCCGATGAGGAGGTGACACACGGCCAGATGTAGCTTCCGGCGGTCAGGGAACATATCTGGTGCACCAAGGTCATCTGTTGCACGCGCCTTGGCCATCGATCTTCGCTGCCTGGATACCTAGCCTAGGTGGCTAGGTATCGATGGATCCGTGGCTCCGTGTTTTGCTTGGATGCGATCTCTATGCAGAAGAGAGAAGCAGCGTATGTTTTTTTCGTGGGGTAGAGAAGTAGCGTACGTGCACTACTCGGCCAGTAGTAGAGCAGGCCTGCGGTACAAGAGCCGGGATATTAGGCCGATAGTCGCAAATTCCGATAAAAATTACCTGACAGGAATACCTGCTCGGAAATTAATAATAGATCTATATCTATATAGCTCTAGTTTTAGTTTTTTTACTATTACTAATACTAGCAAAAAGAGCAATGGGTACAAAACAATAAATATATGCTTAGAACCCTGAAATATAATTTAGCACACAAACAATTTTGCAAGTAGAGCAACAAATTTTGTTTTTTGGAAGTACTCGAAAGTAGCTGCACAGCAACTCCAGAACAAAAGCTCATTTCTATAATTTAGCATAAAAGCTACTTGCAAATTGGGAAATACCCTTTGGCTCTCTGGTGTACATACACAAATACGGAAAAAATGTAATTGCAAAAGGGTGAACTTGTGTGGAAAATATTGACAAATTTTTTGAATCTATTTGTTTTTACCCTTTGGGCCGCTAGGAATGACTGGGCCGGTCCAACTTGCTAGCAAGGCTCATTTTCCTGTTAACCTTCCCAGAATATTTTCATTTTTCCTTCATATTTTTTGTTTTTTTGCTTTATCAAATTTTAATTTCCTTTTACCTACAATTTTGCAAGTAGAGCAACAAAATTCTTGTATGAACATTTTTTAAATGTGAGAACATTTTCCAAATTTATGAACATTTTCAACTTGTGAATATTCTTTGAATTCACAAAAAAAGTTTGAATTCGCAAACATTTTTTAAATTTTAAACGCAGGAACAATTTTTATTCTGTGAACATTTTTTAAATATGGGAAAAAATAATCATGACCATTTTAAAAATGACAAACATTTTTAAGGAAGCATAAAAAATAAAAGGAAACGTAAAAGGGGCGCCGCGTCCCACTAATCAGTCGAACCGCAAGCGCGCGCAGCGGAGCGAGGGTGCACGTTTGCGTGACTCGTGTCGCACCACGCACGAAAATAGGAGTTCCCATTTGACGACAAATCTCTTCCGAAGGAAATAGTTTTTTTCCCACACATCAATCCACAAATATCAACGACGATTCACAATATGTAATATCCTGCGTGCATCGGGGCGATCACCTTATTGCCTCCTTGGTTCATGGCTGTGAGTTGAAGCAGGTACGACGACCAAACCATTTCGTAGAGTACATGGTTTTTGCTGTATTCTTTGCATAACCTACTGTCCTCTCCCCACATCACTGGCTCCATTTTCTTGGTGTCAAGGTCAAGGGTGAAGAAACAATGTTGCTCATATTTCTTGAGACGCATGGCACCTCTGCCATCTACTAGAAAGGATACGGTTTGGATTCCCTTGGCCTCCTTGGACATTAGCTCGGAGCATACCCATTCTCCCTCGTACTCATGGCTATGATCATGCTTGTTCTCGCATGGTCCAAAGCTCCAGAACGCCATTGTCTAGTAGTTGATTAACAAACGAGAGTTGTCCTTCCCCGACGATGCATGGGAATAGTGGCATCCGCCATAGAACACGACGCCTATGTGCTACTTGAATTGGGATCTTGGTTAACGAAACGGCCGTGGCGTCAACCCTTATACTGAGAGTGTAGAAATTTATGCCATCCGTGTACACCCAGTGAGCAAAGCCACGGGTGCCAACACCGGTGCGAGGTCCACACATGGTGATACTAGAAGGCTGGGAGCACTTTAGAGGCGGGCTCCAACTGTTTGTGGTGGAAGAGTACGAGTAGGCGTACACGAGTCGATCGGAGTGGACACCGGTGAAGAGCACTTGGAATGCTAGCTGTTGTGGGTGTCAGAGATCACCATGAATGTAGTTGTCTGCAGCCGTGAAGAGCGCGTAACCGGTGATGGCACCCACAACTGGCACACTATTATAGGTATCGGGGCTCACTTGCAGCGGAGGCGGTGGAACGAGAATCGTGCTCCGCTCGCCGATGAAGAGGTGACACACGGCCAGATGCAGCTTCCGGCGGTTGAGAGGCGAGGGCATGATGCGCGCGAGGGGATGCCTCGCCGCGATGTTAGAGGGACGGCATAGTTGAAGACCCCGTCGTAATTGCGGATGAACGAGGTGAAGATGAGGGACGCGCGGCCTACCGGCAGCGTATCAAGGCCATAGAACTGCGGCGGACTCTGAGATATCCTCGGCCCGGACTCCATCGATGAGAGAACAGTGTGCTGCCAGAAGGCACCGACGAGGAAGGAAGTGTTCCGCCCCTCGTTCTCCGGCAAGAGGCGGAGGCGTCGGAGGAAGGCTGGGCAGCTGATGAGGCGGAACCAGTGGCTGCACGTGCCAGCGCAATGGAGGAGGTCGAGGACGTCCCGCACGCGCGCGAAGATCTCGAGGAGGAGGTCGTCCGCCGCACGCGCCTTTGCCCATGGGTCGATCTTCGCTGCCTGGATACCTAACCTAGGAGTGTTGCCGTAGTTGAAGAGCATGTTGTCGTTGTGGATGAAGGAGGTGAAAATGAGGGGGGCGCGGCCCGCCGGGTGCATATGGAGGCAAAAGAACGATGGTGGCAATTGCGATTTCCTCGGCACCGGATCTAATGACGAGATGAGAGAGCACCAGGTTTTTTTTTCTCCAGCGAGATTTTCAAAAACCGGCTGGAAACTGGTTTTCCCATCACCTGCCGAGAAAGTTTCATACCGCCTGAAAATTTCATTTTTTAAAATTTTAAGGCAAAGCTAGTGTCAAATAGCTCTCATGTGCTATATATATATTGGTTTTGGCCCCATTTCTATTAAGAAAAAAGTCCATTTTACTACCCTGAATAAAGTCGGTGGTTCACTTTACCCCCGATCTATTTTTCGGCTTCTTTTACCCCCAAACAAACCCAAACCGGACAAAACACCCCCCTGGCTGGTTTTTCTCCACCCTCTGCTGATGTGGCACTAGTCAACGGCGGTTTTGACCTGGGTGGGGCCCCCTTGTCAGGTTTCTCTTTCTCTCTCTCTCTCTCTCTCTCTCTCTCTCTAGGTCAGAACCGCCGCCGCCGAAGGAGCTCGCCCCGAGCCCGAGCCACCCGTGCCCCACCTCCCTCACCACGTCGCCCAGGAGCGGCCGCCCTCTCCCCGCCATCGCGCCGGCGTCCTGCCAGAGGAGCCTCGTCCCACGCTGCCGCAGATTGCCCCGCCCCCGCGCCGCCGTTGCCTCGCCGACCCCGCCGGCCATGCCATCCCGCCGCCGCCCGAGCCCGCCCCGAGTACCCACCGCCGGTGGTTGCCACCACCGCCTCCACCCCGTGCGCCACCATCTCCTGCCAACCCCGCCTGGCCCTGCTCCGCACGTCGGCGCGCCACCACCTTCTGTCGACCCCGTCGGCCACGCCATCCCGCCGCCGCGCGAGCCCGCCCCAAGTACCCACCGCCGGTGGTTGCCACCACCGCCTCGGCCCCGTGCGCCACCGCCTCCTGCCGACCCCGCCTAACCCTACTCTGCTCGCCGGCGGGTGTACCTGGAGAGAGAGAGAGAGAGAGGTGAGAGAAACCTGACAAGAGGGCCCCACCCAGGTCAAAACCGCCGTTGACTAGTGCCACATCAGCAGAGGGTGAAGAAAAACCAGCCAGGGGGGTGTTTTGTCCGGTTTGGGTTTGTTTGGGGGGTAAAAGAAGCCAAAAAAATAGATCAGGGGGTAAAGTGAACCACCCACTTTATTCAGGGTAGTAAAATGGACCTTTTTCTTTTATTAATTAACTGGACAATTCTTCTTAATTAATCAATAAGGCAAAAACTTTGCCTCCGTTTAAAATAAATAAACAGAATCCATCACTTTGCATGGTGGTAGGGCGGGTAATGTCATAGCGGCGGGTTCACAGGATTGAATCCCGGTTAATGCAAGCTTGCTTTTTTTACGTGTTGGAGTGTTATTTATGTTTTCTAAAAAAATGGATAAGATGCGGGAAGGCGGTCGAACTCGCGAGCTCCTAAAGAAAGAAGGACGTGCTTATCACTGTAGTGAGTTGTGAACAAAAGTTGTTAAACTTAATATATTTTGAAGCAAAAATATTTTATTTTCAAAATTCAATTAAAAAACTCGGGCAACCGCCCCCCCCCCCCCCCCAAATTTCTGGTATTTTATGAAAACCGGATATTCCGGCCACTACCGAAAAAAAAAACCTTCGATATCACTGCCACAACGCACCCACGAGGAAGGAGTCAAGTTGTCAATGGTTAACCGTTACCCGCGTCCCCGTGGGTAATTACTCTATCAGGGGACGGGGATGTGCCAGCTTTAATGTCCACAAGAAAGCTGGTGGGTCAAATACCTTACCCAGCGTGCAAGACGGGGATGGGAATGGGATAGCATTACCCGTGCCCACTACCCACTTTACCCGTGAAGGCCTTACATGTGGCCTCTAAAATTAGTAGACCCCATGTAATTCTCGTCCTTACCCACCAAAATTTTCTCCCATCCCACCCCTTTGGCCAAAAAGCCCTAAGAAAACACTAACCTAGCCACAACATATTATTTATTGTGCTGAAATGCTATTTTTATACTGAAATGCTATCAAAGATTGTTGTTGATTACGTGCATGGGTTTCCCCATGGGGATAAAAAAACCCGACGGGAATGGGAATGGGGATGGGAATATTTTTATCCCCGCACATGGGTATGGAGATGGAGACGGGCGTGGAAACGTTGTCGTGGGGACGGGGATGGAAGTCTAATTAATACCGGCTTGGGTAATCCCCATTGCCAGCCCGAGGAAGGAGGGGTGTCGAGCGTTCTCCTGCAAGAGACCGACGCACCGGAGGAAGGCCGGGCAACTGAGGCCTTGTACACTGGCCAGTGCGTACAGACCGGTGCTTCAAGAGCGAGAGCAGCGTGCCGTCTAATTTTTCTGTTATTTTGCCCCGTAATGGTGACGGCTTCCTACGGGTGCTTAGACTAGTTTAATTAAGGAAGAGCAAGGCTAACTGCAGTCTAACATACGGTCAGGCACCGGCTAGCACCGGAAGCCAGACTTTGCTTCTGTCCCTCCTCCTAAGCACCTGCATTTAGCAATCTCGAAAAAAAATATCCCGATTTTCTTGTTGAAGCGTCAGCCTAAGCACCCACGTTGTACATGGCCTGATGAGGCGGAAGTGGAACGACCAGTTGCACCACGTGCCCGCACAGAGGAGGAGGTCCGAGGGTCCGACACACACGTAAAGATCTCCAGGAGGAGGTCGGCCGGGAACATGCCGACGGCATCAGTTGCACGTGCCTTGGCCATCGGTCTAGGTCTCGATCTATCTATGGCTTCGGGGAAGTATCAGGTGCTCCAATCCTTAGGGCACTTCCGGTGCTCAAAATTCAAAAAATCATTCCTAAATGGTTCAGAATTTTGCAAAAAAAAAAGAAGTGAATATTCAGAAGGAATGTGACTACAACTCCTAAAAATTTCAGACCAAACTCGAAATGCACATTAAGAAACAAAAAAGTGAAATCCAGATATGAATAGTGTCAATGTTGCATTTGTCTCTTTTTCTTACACTATTCATGCTAGATTTCACATTTTTATTTCTCAATGTGCATTTCAAGTTTGGACCTAGAATTTGTGGGGGCTATAGTCACATTTGTTGTAAACATTCACATTTTTTTCTGTAATTTTTTGTTACATTTTAGAATGAGTTTTTGAATCTGGAGAACCGGGAGTATCCTAAGGATGGGAGTACCTGATACTTTCCCCTATGGCTTTGTGGTTTGCAAAAATAAAATTGAGGGGGGATACATGTGAAGTGGATCTGCAGTCAACGGGGGACATTGGTTTGCGTCAAATAGGTTAGCGACGCAGCTCCCACTGGGCCGGCCCATTGGCCAGCGTTGTAGCGAGCACGGTAGTTTGCAGTGTGCTAGTACAGTGCGATGTAAAATTAATCAAAAAAGGGTGACCCCGCAAGGAATCAAACTCCTGACCACTCGCTCGTGAACTCGTGGTGGTAACTAGTCTAACGGACGAGTGTAACTAACAAATGAACAGCATGAAAGTTTAAGAATTAATTCCGACGGGCGTATCTGAACACTTTCTAAAGATTTTGAACATTGCAAACTGTGGATAATTTTTCCAAAGGCAAATAATGTTTGACAAATCTGATGAAAAACACAAATTATAAATTCTAATTTTTTGAAAAGCATGAAAATTATTTCAAATTCCCATACATTTTCAAAACACAAACATCTTTTCAATTTCTCAACAAAATTTGAAAACAGTAACACTTTTTGAAATTCTGATTTTTTAAAACAAGCATTTTTGGAAAGTTCTGAATTTTGTTGAAACCCAACATTTTTTGAATTTACGCCAATATTAAAAAGGAAGTGAATTTTAATTTTTTTTAAACACAAACATTTTCGAAAATACGAACAGTTTTGGGATTTATGAGGAAAAATTGATAATAAGAAAAAAATAGAAAAAACGAACATTTTTATGAATTTCCTAACATTTTTCGAAATTTGTAATATAATATTGAAAAATTAGAACTTGTTCTCAATATTGAATATTTATTTAAATTCGTGAACATTTTCTTTGAAATTTTCAACCTTTTATGAAAAAGTACACATTTTTGTAAAACATGGCAATAAATTTTAGTTATGAACAAATTTGAAAAAGGGAACATTTTTGTAAACACTAATAATTTCAATTTATGAATAAAATTTGAAAACCAGAATATTTTTTGAAATTCTGAACATTTTTTGAAAAAACTGAATATGTTTTCAATTCCGAACATTATTTGAAAATAAAAAAATAAAATAAAAGAAACAAAAAAAGGAAAAAGGGGAAAAGGAAAAACTAAAAGAACCATACAACGAGTAAAAAACCGGTTTAGGAATCTTCTAGAAGGTTCCCAAAATTGGTTGTAAACCTTCTAGAAGGTTCCAAAACCCCGTTTGGAACGAGAAGGTTCTCAAAATCAGATTCTAAAGAATGCACGCACCACTCGCTGCTAGGTCTAGTTCGATCGCTAGCTCGATCAGGTGTGCAAAATGACGACAATCTATCACATTGAATTTCTGTTAGGAAATTGCTTGGTTTTCCAGTTTTCCTCATATTAAAGTTCATGGAAAATGGCATCCGTGTGTAGTAGAGCTCAACACGGTAATCCGATTAAGTGGTCAGGTTTATAGTACCATTTGAGACAAAAAAAGACCCAAAGAAGGTGCAGAGCTAGAGTGAGATTTGTAGGTAAAATGATTGTAAGACAATTTTTTATGTGCTTTACATTTATACGAATTCCTCAATTTTCAATATTTATTAGATGATTTTCTATGTTGTAATCTATTTGGTGATGATTCCCATGTCACATCTATTTGCACATAAAAAGTTGTGGAATCAAATTACATATATGATTTTCTATGTTGTAATCTATTTGGTGATGATTCCTCAATTTTATAATCTTTTTTTCCTTTATGGTGATGATTCCCATGTCACATCTATTTGCTTTAGAAAGCTAGTGATATTTCGTTATTTTTCGTGTGGTGGAACTAGCCCATCAGGTTCAAGTCTTAGACTTGACATTGGTGCTAGGATAATTCTTGATTTATTTTAGATTTTCCAGCGGTGTTCGTTCAGTGGGAGGAGACGTTCCGTATATCTGTGTATATGAGCATCTATGATTGAACTATGTTAAAAAAGAGTAAGTGATCTTAACATGTACTAGATGACTCGCCACACAATTTATGAACAACATATTTTATGAAGGAACCGCAAGGGGGCAAAAAAAGAATGCAATCGAGAAATCAGACATCCTATTTTAAGGATGTTTTTTTGTAATTGTCTGCAAATGATTATGTTTGTATTGCGTCTGCATTAACTTGTATTTACTAACAACGGACAACGATGATCGATGCTCATGTCTTTTTTTGGCAGTACATAAGCCGTTTGCTTGAGCAGGTGAATTGAATATAAGAAAAAAAAATCATACTCTAGTCGGGCCGATAAAAAACCCACCCGCATCCCCACGGCGAATGACCTAAACCATCGGAACCGAACACTCCCGCCCGGAACAACAACCATACTATGAAGAGGGGCAAAAGAAAAGATTTTGGTTTGAATTCCAAGAACGGGTCCAAAGTCAAAGCAATTCCAAATTTCTATAAGTGTCTTGACTTCTAAAGATTTTCTTCTGGTACTACAGAGCTACTTAGTGTTATTCGTGCTCAAATAGAAAACCAAGATTTAACTGCTTAGAAGCACCAATATTTTTGTTCTGGAACTACCAGCTCAAACATTCCACTTACTAAAACCTTTTGTTTGTTTGACACTTTCGAGCATCAAATTTCATCGGCACTTTTGAGTCATCTCGACTTGCTTATATTTCTCGCAGTATAACCTGATACATCCACTTGTGTTTTCCGATACTTCAGAGATGTGACTATTTTTCTGCGTATTTTCTCAAACCTTGCAGTGGTTCCTTTTTGTGCGGTACTACCGAGCTATCTATTTTGCTGGCACTTCTGAGTCGTTCTATCCAATAGAAAAGGTGTTAACCTTTTTGTGTTCGCAGCCACCAGTCATTTTCAATCGGTACTACCGAGTACTATATCTGATTTATCTCCACTACCCTGGACATTCAAATTTATTTTATTTGGATCGATAGTTTTTTGGTTTTCTACCAGTGCTTTCAAGCCTATGTTACTTTATGTATAATGGTTAGATTTTGGATCTCCTCCCCTCTATATATTCTCTACCATACCCCTTCGAGTTGGTAACCCCCAACAACCACCTCATCTATTTCATCTCACCCATTTCACTCCTTGCCAACTACTTTAGTCCACCTCATCCATTGCACGGTTCATCTATCAACCACATGGAGAAAAGGAGATCCAAGGCAAGAATAGGAAAATGAAGCATTGGGTGATTCCATGATTGACTTCTTAATTCTTTGCCAGGCAAGAACTCCCCCTTTCTTGAATCCCTTCTCCTCAAGATCGTCTCTCTCACCACATCCTGATCCTTTGTGTTTGTGAGAGAGTGTTCCTTTGGATTCTTGACATACGCTTTGATTGCAACTATTCAAGGAGTTCTTTCCAAGTGACTTTGCTTTGCTTATTACTCTAAACCCTACCTCCTTCTTACTTGCAAGATTGTTGCTTTCTGTCATGTCCAAGAAACAGAGCGCGTGATTTCATTCTAAGTGTACTTACTCTGTACATAAAATTATGTTTTCCATTGCAACGCATGAGCTACTTACCAGTATACAATTATTTCTTAATTGCAATTTCAATCATCTCACATATACAACTATTTTGCAATTGCAATTTTGACCATCTCACATGTACAACTATTTTGCAATTGCAATTTTGACCATCTCAAGATATACATGTTGTTTTCATATGCAAAAAAATATTAAAATTTGCAAATAAAACATCTTGACCGCTGGTTCAACAACTTTTGTGTGAGGTCGATATCCCGCTGAGGAGCTGTCATGACAACGAGAAGCAGGACATAGAGACGAGACGAGTCGCGATGACATGGACGTAGCTAGTAGGCATGCGGTAGGGAGTCAAGGAAGCAAAAGGCACAGGTGAGCAAGCGAGGACTAGGAGACATGAGGCATGTGGCGGAGGGTGGTGCCATGGAGGGCAGTGAAAACCAAGGACGTGATGGAGGGCGGTGAAGGTGGGAGCCATTGTGGGCAGCCCAACAATGAGGTGGATAGGGGGTGGGGGAGTAGAGTGGGAGGTCTACTGGAGAAGAGGAGGAAGCCAGCGTCAGGCATGAAGCAGTCGAGAGTCGAAACAAGGGAGGGCCGAGAGTTGAAATTTTCCTCTTAGTTGTTTGGGTTTTTTGGTGATGGGTTGGAGGCCTCTGAAATTAGGTTATGTGGGAGGAAGTTTGGATGCCCAAGAGTTGCAGGTAGTGAGATAGGTGCCTCTTCTGGAGCACGTTTTGAGAGTGCATAATTTGTTATTTTTCACAGGAAAGTGTATGGTTTGTCATTATCGTGTTGGATTAGGCTAGTCGAGTTCAATGTGGTCGTTCGTGATTAAACTTGCCTTTTTGGGCTCGTGGTAGAATATGTGCTGGACTAACTTTGCGGGCACCCCAACAGACTTATAGCACGGGTAATACAGGAAAAATCGCCAAAATGATTAGTAATGGGCCCACTCATATGCAACTCAACAATACACAAACATTTTTATAACAACATTGTCTGAAAAATAAGTCCGTTTCACTAGTTTTATATATCGAATGAGTGAAAAAACGTCATGTGTTGCCAAAAGAAGCTCACATACTACATGAAACTGTCATATAATTTCAAAAGGTGTTTTTATATTTTTATTCTATATGTGAAGAGAAGTGTTCAATAGTGGCAAGGAAAAATGTCCAGGCATATAAATATAAATGGTCGTGCATTTAAAATAATAATTGCATGTATAAAAAAAGTATTCATGTGTTGATATATTTTTCATGTTTTGAGAAAGTATTCACATGGTAATGAGAAGTGTCCATGTATCTCTCAAAACCATTGATGCATTTAACCCAAAAAAATAGAGAAGAAAAATGAGAAAGAAACAGCAAAAAGGAAAATGATAAAAAAAGAAAGCGATAATGCGCCCGGCCCATGTGGGGCGCGCGTGGGCGATTTGTCCCTTATATGGCGCTATAAGTGTTTGCCCGTTTGGGGCTGATTCCCTCCCGGCCACTTGCCTGTCCGCTTTCAAAAAAAGTTGTGGCGCCAAGTCCGGTCTTATCAGTTACCACTTACCAAGGCCACAAGAGTACATGAGAGTGAGCACTGCGGCCACAATCTACCACGAATGTGTGCGTCAAATGGCCGCTGGGGTGGATAAGGGTGATCTTCAGCACTGTGGTCCAGCAGATATTATCTTGGAGAGGATAGCAACTGTTCTTGTTTGAAAGCTACTGAGGTTGTACTATAAAGATCGCCAGGGTTAAGAAGAAACATAGTACGGTACCTGGGTAGTGCAGAGAAGGTAGGTGATCGAATCGATCTTGTTGCAGCAGCAATGGCTGCCATTGCCGTCTTCTCCCTGCTGTTGCTCCTCTCTTCTGCTCCTGCTGTTGTTGGCTTCACGAGGAGCGACTTCCCGCCGGAGTTCGTCTTCGGAGCCGCCACCTCCGCATACCAGGTAACGAATGATCCAAATTAGTTCCGATTTGAACTGAAATTTGGTTTTTTTGTGCATATTTTATACGAATGGCTGTGGACCCTGCAGCTTCTCATGTAAGCAAAACAAACGAACAAACGGTTATTCGCTGGGGTCCACCAGCTCTAACAGGGAAGCCTAACAAGATAACAAATCATTTTTCAGTTAGTATGTGCGACAATGATGTTTGTATGGTATTCGTATGTGCGACAATGATGTTTGCATGATATTCGTACGTGCGACAATGATCTTCATTTCGAAAAATTGAGTCTATGTTCATATGTGCAGCAAAACACTAAGAAATAACTCAATACCACTTCATAAGAAGAGAATTATAGGCGCATTACAGACTTATCACCGGGTATATCAGAAACTAAGCTAAAGCGACAGAAACTGAAAAGAACTGGATAACTTATTCTAAAGCGCTTACTTTCACCGCAATTTTTCTTCTTCTAGAATACGCACAAGCATGTTTTCCACTGCTATAAGCCACAACTCTGAAGAACTACGCCTTAGCAAGTTTATGAAAACAACGCCGTTAGTTGAAAACCCGTGATCTACACATTAGACAATGACAGAGTTGAGCGATAAAACGGTTCGCTTTCTCCTCGTTCTCGAACCTTCAAGCGCCTCCCCCGATTCCCTAGTAGAGAGAGTGAAAAACTAATTTTACAGCTAATCTACATATCGGCCATAGCTTGCTGACTTTGCAGCTCACCTTACAGCTAGCTACTGCCTTTAGCAGTAGGAGTAGGATTAGACATTATAAGCACAAGATTATCCTGACACAGTAACACCCGACCAGGCACCACCCCGTCCCTGTCTCGCCCGTCTGGTTCAACCGTTCGGTGTTAATTAATGGACCAGCCTGGTGACACACGTGGTTTGTTCATTCGTTGCTCTCAAAAATGTAATGACCCATCGGCCATCACTGTTTCATCATGCATGATGAGCGAGGCCGTCCTATAAGCTGCCATGGCCACGAAAACACGTATCATCAGTACAGCCCGTTACCATGGCCTTCTTCTTCCTCTTGCTCCTGTTCCTTCTAGCCGCCGCCCATGGCGCGGCCCCTGTTCTTGGCTTCACGAGGAGCGACTTCCCGCAGGAATTCGTCTTCGGAGCCGCCACCTCGGCGTACCAGGTAACGGACGATCCAGATTAGTTCGGGCTCGAACTGAATTTTGTTTTGTTGCGCATATTTTAGATGAAAGGCTATGGGCCCTGCTTCTCATCTGAACAGAGCAAACAAGCCAACGAAAGCAAGTGTTCGCTAGGATCCAACCCACCAGCTCTCACAGCGAAGCCTAACAAGTCAACAACCACACAAGCAGATTATCATCTTCTGCATGTTTTAGTTAGTTTTATGTGGCTCTGGTTATTTAGTTTTCAACTCGTATATGTGGCTCTGGTTTACCTCTTGCGCATTTTATCTGGCTTCTCTTGCTCTGCTTCTATGGTTAGTTTGCTCTGTTTTTCTTTTATGCAGTATGAGGGTGCTGTGGCTGAGGATGGCAGGAGCCCAAGCGTCTGGGACACCTTCACTCAAGCAGGTAACTAAACTAATTAACCTGTTCGTTCTGCCTTAAAAAAGCCTTTTTGTCAGTATTCTGACCAAATTCAGCATCCTGGTAAAACTTGGTTTGACAATATTCTCCTTCTCATGCCAGGGAAAATGTCGGATAAAAGCACAGGCGATGTCGCTGCTGATGGGTACCACAAGTACAAGGTAATTACGGTTAAATTTACCTGGTGGAACTTGAATTTCTTCTCCCTATTAATTTGATCTTACAGAATCCCACAAAAAAAAGAATTATATCAGAAAAACAAACATATTATACTCTGTTTTGTTGTGGTTGAAGTTTCTCAATATTCCATAGATGGAGAGGATTAGGTTGTTGTTCCTTTGTTGTACACTAATAATGACATCACCTCATGTTTCAGGATGATGTCAAGCTCATGGTTGACACTAACCTAGAGGCTTACAGATTCTCTATCTCCTGGTCAAGGCTTATACCAAGTATGAAAGCATTCCACAATATTTCTATCCCAGTAGTCAAAACATCTACATAAATGTTTGATCTTTGGTTTCAAAATTGAGAACTACAGATGGGAGGGGAGCCGTCAATCCAAAAGGCTTGGAGTACTACAACAACCTTATAAATGAGCTAGTGCAACATGGTATACTAATCTGCATAAATTATCATGCACCGACACAAAAACCATCTTTCAACAACTATATCGTATATGCGCAACAATGACAAATATGTCATAGTTGACAATTTCTTTATTTTTCTTCTTCGTTATCTTGAGTTCTGAATCTGTGTAGCCTTCACAATTCTTTAGGGATTCAAGTCCATGTTATGCTTTCCCATCTCGATTTCCCGCAAGTTTTGGACGATGAGTATGCCGGATGGTTAAGCCCTAAAATTGTGTAAGCTCCCGCAACTTTCCATTTTGTAACGGTGAAATTGCTCAAAAGCTAAATATAAGCAGCCTTTCTTTAATAGATAATGGAGGTGGCTTATGCAAAATGCCCTGACAATGTTTAGTTGATTTCTACTTTCCATTTCCTCACCAGTGGCATTGAAAAATGCAGGGAAGATTTCACAGCATTTGCGGACGTGTGCTTTAGGGAGTTCGGAGACAGGGTTTCATACTGGACAACGATAGATGAACCTAATGTCAGCGCACTAGGGTCTTACGACAATGCACTATTTGCACCCGGACGTTGCTCCAACCCATTTGGAATAACAAATTGTACAGTGGGAAACTCAACTGTGGAACCATACATAGCAGCTCATAACATGATACTGGCTCATGCATCAGCTACCAGACTTTACCGAGAAAAATATCAAGTGAGTCATCGTGTGTCCAAAACTAAAAGTGAAGCCATTTTCCGGCATGTTTACTCTGTTTTCTTTAAGGAATAAAATATTAACCTTTCTGTTTTAATCTAAGATTCATTAATCACTATCTGGTTAATATTTGTGAAGAAAGTACTGGTTCACTATACACTGTTTTCAGTGTCTCCATGATTACAATTTGTGTGTACAAGATTATCATGTTCTAGGCAGTTTCGACACATTAATCTCATGGACAATAAAAAGACTGCTCTTTTAATTTTGCTTCTTGATGTATTTTCACATGCTAACTTTTATGTGTACATAAAAATACTCTTGCAAGTAGGCTGCCCAAAAGGGAGGTGTTGGCATAAATGTTTACTCTTCTTGGAGTTATCCTATGACGAACTCTGATGTGGATGTAGAAGCAGCTAAAAGATACTTAGACTTCGTGTTCGGATGGTAACATTATTTGGACTCTTATGTTTATTTCCATCTTCTAGAGAGTTCACAATAAGTATGCAGCTAACCAGCTTGTGATGCTTTTCTAGGATACTAGAGCCCCTGGTGTCTGGAGATTACCCAGATGTGATGAAGAAAAATGTTGGGTCTCGACTTCCATCCTTTACAAAATCTCAATCTCAAGTTGTCAAGGGAACTGTTGATTTCATAGGAATAAACCACTACTATTCCATGTATGTTAATGATCGTCCTTTAGACAAAGGCACTCGCGACTATTCAGCAGACATGTCTCTTTACCAAAGAGGTAAACAAACTATATGCATTGTTCATTAATTGTAGGCAGAAGGAGTGGGCAATGCATTTCATTTATCTCGTATAACATAGTGATGAATGTTTTTTTTCTTCTAAAAAGCAGACTATTTATGTATATATTGACCAAATAATTTGTTGCCACTTCTCAAAATGCACACAAATTTGAGTAACCCATTGGCCGGGTGCTAACATAATATTTGTTCTTGTGATGCAGCTTCTAAAACAATCCCAGGAAGTAGCAAGGTAATTTTTTCAACAATGCTTGTTAGAGAAACCACTAGCCTGAACTATTTTTAGACATGATTTCTTCATATTACAAATTCTAATCTAACAAGATACTAAAAATATATAACTACTCTTAGAGTTCAAATTATTTGGCAAGATATTGTCCAACTTATGAGTTGTGATAAATATATACAATAATTTCTTTTGATTGCAGAATGTCCCATCATCTTCTCAAAGTGACCCGGAAGGATTGCAATATGTGTTGCAGTACCTTACGAAAGCCTATGGGAACCTTCCTATCTATGTGCAAGAGAATGGCAAGTCGATCTAGTCTAGTTGCAACGATCTCCAATTTTCCGTTCTACATATCTAGATAAAATTATGTCACAATGTTTATGCAAACATCACAGCTCCTAGTTCATTGTAATTTCAATAATATCCTCTGCCTTGCCCTTCATCTCCCCAGGTGTTGCATCTAATGACACTCTCGATGACACCGAAAGGATCGAATACTTGAAGAGCTACATGGGTAGCACACTGAGGGCAGTAAGGTCAGCCATTCAACAAAAGTCACCAAGAATGTAGTGCAAGTTAACAGCACTGCCTTTTCGCAAAATTTCTAGGATTCAAACATTTTTATCCTAACGTAGTTTTGCTCTTCAGGAATGGAGCAAACGTAAAAGGCTACTTTGTGTGGTCCTTCCTAGACGTCTTCGAGTTCTTTGCAGGGCCCAAGTCACGGTACGGCCTATACCGTGTTGATTTTAGCGATGAGGCGCGGCCACGACAAGCCAAGCTCTCTGCTCGCTGGTACTCTGGCTTCCTGAAGAACAATGGCATCTATGTTCAGAACGAGCTCAACAGTACAGGATCGCGTGCTCTGCAATGAGCCGTAAACAGATAGTGGAAATGTCGAGTTATCCTATGTAAATAAATGTTGGATGTAACTATAGTGGTTTATTACATATACATCATGTAGTACCTTATGTACCTACAAGAGTGGTCGGCAGTGCCCTATGCATGGCCATGTCTCATGATGGCGGTTTAGGTGTGTTGTAACAGGTTTTGCTCGGTTTTCCGCTAATTAACCGGACAATTCTCTTCTGCTTTAATCAATAGACTGAGCCCTTCATGCCCTGTTTAAAAAAATATCTTTAATGACCTATTTGATTCAAGGATTTTCATACGAAATTTGGAAGATTACAACTCTTTGAATTTTTCCTCGTGTTGGTTTTTTTTTTTTGCAGGGTCCCTCGTGTTGGTTATTTGATATGTAGAATTGAATGTATAGTATTTTTCCCTAAGGATTTCTTCTCTCTACATTTAATCCAGCATGTTCCTTTTTGTACCTTTTGGAATCTTATACGAATGAAACAGAGCCTACCAAAACTATTGTTGGAAGTATATTAACTCCATCTCTTGTTTATAAGAAAGCGACCGACGGAGAACCAACCTGTGGTTGGATGGTTAGGAGGAAGGTGTTATCCCCAGCCCACCAGAGTTCAAGTCCTAGACTTGACATTGGTGCTCGCATTTTTCTGGATTTATTTCAGGCCTTCCGGCGATGTGGGTTCAGTGGGAAAAAAGCAACGAACGACGAAGATCCTCGGAACACTTATTTGATCTACAGCCGGGCACCCCAAACCCGCCTCAAACGCCCGGGCGGACGGGCCGATCACTGATCGGTCACAAAAAACCGAGCCCTAGCTACTACAATGATAGTAGATTTTTATTTTGTTCATCGAGTTTTATCGACACGTTGTGATTAAAAAAAAGCAATACTAACATTAATGTTTCCGTTCTCAAGGAGATAGAGCCAGACTATGAATCTTCTATGTGATAAGCATAGAAGATTCATAGTTACAGTCTATCTTCTTAACAATTAAAGGATGCAATGATGTCAAAAGCTTATCGCTTCTAGACGATCATGCGGTGAGGGGGGACTAATACGGTTGTGAAAATCTTAAGTATGAGCAATTTTCGGTGTGTTTTGACAGGCCTGCCGGTCCAAGACGGACGTGATGATTGACGTGCATGTAATAGTTATTTTGAAAATAAGATATGTGGTTGCAAATGGTAGAATTTGAGGACCGCCCAATCACTGTCCGCGGACACGTCAAGCGCGTCTACGGACGTTTGAGAGCCCAACTTTACCAAGTCCGACTGTAGATGCTCTTATGAGGTCTCTAGGAACCCATGGGCAGAGGTGATTATGAAGAGGACGTGCCAGTAAGAACAATCTTCTTCGTGTTGAAGTCTACTATCAGCAAATATACATAAGCTTCAATATCTAGCAAAACAAAGAAGAACTATGTGACTGAATTCCCTCTGAAAATTGGCAAGGTAATACAAAAATAAACTAGAAAATAGTTCCTCTGTATTATTATTTGGGTCCCATCTTCAAAAACTCCTATACCGTTGTAGATTTGCTTGAAAACAAATCTGGATTAAGAGTCACCAGTAGATTTGAACCTTTACATGGTTCTGTGCATCATATGAAGCAGAGCCCGGGGTTAACCCCCTTTCGAAAAAAGATTTGAACCTTAACACCATAAAAATCTTCACTTTCCTCCTTAATTAAGCAAGGGAAACCTTCTAAATCACCCGACGGCCACGTTCTCCGCCGCCCGCCTCACGCGTGTGTCCTCCACCTCTCCTTGCGCACGACACATAGCCAGGGGCCCACAGGGGAAGGATGAACTACAAGGGAGGTGGGGCCAGGGGTGGGGAGTGACCGGGGCCACTAATGTTGAGTGCCAAAGTTGCATGAGTGAGGGGAGCCGCAGTTGTGCGAGCTGCCGGATCTATTGTGATGCCGATACGCCCGTGCGGAGTAGGGTGTAGGCGCCTCCGCGGGGTACTACTACCACCCAGATCCGTACTTGGGATCGGCACCACACGGTGCCGGGACCAACAACTGTATATGATACATCCAACGAGGAGGATGCTGCAACCGTCGAATGAGGTGTTGTGACGACATGGTGGAGGTGCTAGAACCACCCAACAAAGGTGCTGAAACCGCCATACAATGGTGTTCGGATTGCTGGGGCGATGCTACGACAACATGGCAGAGGTGTGGCAGCCACCCGGAAGGCGGTGCTGCACCCGCTGCATCCGTTGTCGGTGAAGCTGCATTTGTTGCAGACAGAGCTGCAGCCGTGGATATGCAATTGCAATCATTCACAGCGGGGAAGCTGTGGTGACTATGACGGGAGCTGCGACCGACAAGTGACAAAGCTGCAACCGCAACCCAACGGAGCTGATGACCGTGACCGCCAACGACGCTTGAACGGATGCTACAACCGTAGCCCTAGGGAGTTGAATCCGCGGCCTGGAGGAGCTGTGAAATCGGCAATGTGCTGGGATGGTGGCATCGGAGGTGTGACGAGGGAGCCGTGCGCACCGCACCCCCGGCTTGCATTTGCTGCAAGGTCTAGTGGCGGGCAAGTCGAGCGGCGACTCGACGAGCTCGGTGGCGGGTGTTTTTCGACCTCACCAGCAACGATGGTGATGCAAGCGCGGCGTTGCAGTAGTCCGCATGTCGCACGCATACGACGATTTGTACCACATGAGCGACCCAACAGGATGGAGTCATGGAGGATGCGTGTGGGGAGTTTCTCTGGTTTTTTCCAAACGAAATGGTGAGAAAAAGGATGACGTGGAGCATTAGATCTAATGGATGTGAATTAATGTGTCGATCTGATGGTGCACGTGTGACCAGCGCTTTCTTGGCGCGGTCGGCCCGCGCCTAGCAGTGTTCAGTAAGCAATTCCTTCCTCTATTTCATATTCCTCAAAAAAAAAAACTTCCTCTATTTCATAATATAAGTTGTATTAGTTTTTTTGAAAGTCAAACTCATGCATGTTTGACTAGGTTTTAGAAAAATATATATTAATATCTACTATAATAGCAAATTTGTATCATTAGATCTATCATGAAAAGGCATTTTTCATATTTTATTTATTTTGTATTGTGAATGTCGATGTTTTATTCTATAATCTTGTTTAAACATATTGTGGAGTATATATGTTTGACTGTCATAAAAATTGATGCACCTTATATTCTAAAATGAAGAGAGTACGAAGTAATTACATCATCTCCCCAAGTCTCACCCATTGTCCAACCAGAATGAGGAGAGCAGCGCTATTCACAAGGAAATTAATCCCACGCAGCAGAGTGAGTTTACAAATGGAAATCAACCAATTCTAGAGCTAAGCCTAAAATAAAATGGAAAAAAGAAAGTAATTGTCTTTAGATGTTGGTAGGAGAGCTACCAAATTTATTGATTAGAAAGGGGTATTACAAGATCATCCTCAAAGGAGGAATGCATCGCTAAGACAGATGCTAAAAAAAGAAGAAAGGGAAAAACAATCGTTCAGTAAACCAGGCAAAAACCTGAACAACGACAAGCCACATCTAGCTAAACTAGGTTTAAAGCATCACATGACATACAAGATGCCAGTAAAGTCGACAGTTCACGACACACATAGCCAGGCACTCGAGCGTCACTCGCTAACAGAGCGCACACGAAAATTATCGCATCAATACGGTCTGCCATGAGCATATTCGTCAACCTCGCCAACACCAAAGAGGGGCGACATACCCTTTCGGAAGAAGACATATGTTGCTCTGATTCCACGAGAAACGACCAATATGGTTGATCTGACGCTCCTCACATGTGAAGAGTGCTCATGCTGCACAACCTTGATGTTTGACGCACATCCACTCCACCCACGAGCCATGAGTCCCTCTGACCATGTAACTCCAAGACGATGCCCTCAAGAGGGAGCGCAGCACCAGGCTTAGCCATTAACGTCGTCATCCTCTGGTCTAGGAGACCAGATCTAGGGTTTCCCCGGAGCACGATGGAAGAAAGGTAAGGACTGCACATCGAGCTTGTAACAAGGGGACGATGCGTATAGGCGCCGACGTCCATGACTCCAGCCACAAACGAAGGACAGTTTTCACCGGTAGCCTTAATCGCTGAAATCCAAGCCCGGCCACACCAACATCCGAACTTCCTGCCGCCAGCACCGCGCATCTTCAGGTTTGCGTGAGCCCAGTTAGCAGCGCCGACGGATTCTTCACGCTGACCAGCCCGCACTATTTGCAAAAAAAAACGTCCTGCAGGAGCCCAGAACGGAGCCGGTCGCAGTAGAGCTTGCTGGCGTGAGGAGCTGATTGCGTTGTGTTTTTCCCTTGAAAGCAGAGCGTGTACTTTGCCAACAGCCCAGTAACGCGCATAGCGTGTCACGGCCTCTTGCGCACTACTACCTTCGTCCTGGTTTATTTATTCTCATTGTATCAGTGTTAAAATTTGACTATAAATTTAAATAACAAAATATTCATGCATATCACCAAAACTTATATCAATGAAAACTATGTTCAAATACGAATCCAACGATATAATTTTTGTTAACATGCATTATCATTTTGCTAGTTAATTCCTTAATCAAAATTTAACATAAATTACAAAGGGAACCATAAACCAGAACGGAGGTAGTACTAGTAGGCCGTACAATGATTTCTCAGAATCTTTAAAGGTGGAAAAAGGAAAAAGGGGCAACAAATGCCCAAAAAAACAAAGATATTTTTCGAGAGGAAGGTGCCTTTGGAGAAGAAGCACAGCTCAGCTACGGACCTGCAGCTAGCCCGCTGCATCATCCTCAAAGTCAAGGTCTCCTCCTCCTCCTCCTCCTCCCGCCAGCGACCTCCACTGCGACCGACAGGCAGGTGCGCACACGCTCTTCCTTAGATCCTCTTCTTCGTCCTGCTTTGATTCCGCGCTCTGTCCGGAGGCCTCCCTCTCTCTCTCTCTCTCTCTCTCTCTCTCTCTCTCTCTCTCTCTCTCTCCCTGGCCGCCCGGGCTTGCTCGTCGGACTGCGCCGGCGGCCCAGGCCGCACTTTGTGCTTCTGGATCTGGCAGCCGGACCTGGGTCGTCGCGCCGAGATGGCGAATCCAATCTCCATATTATCAGGGTGTGATATGCGCTTCTGATTTGGGCCGATTCCTGCCCGCCTTTCAGCAGTTCCCCACTCTGCTCCTAACCTGTCTTGACTGCAGATATACTCATTCCTCATCCCTTCTTTGATGCTGCAGGACCGAAGCCTCCGGCAAACTCTGATGTGAATCATCGGCATGTGAGCGCGGCTTTCAAGCTATCCTGCTTGGCCCGATTACTAGTTTCGTCGTCAGTTAGGTAACGATTTTTCTCTTTCAGTATGTATGTATCAAGTCAGACTAGCTCTTTCACAGCTTGCAATGTGATTTTCACAACACAGCCAAAACCACATGTCGGAAGAACGAGAAACGCTTTACGAACACGTGTTCCCGTACCAGGTTTAATCCTCGTGTTCGGCTGCAAAGTTAGGCACCACCGTGGCTATGACATATTGACATATGGGGCACACAATGCCTATGACATGTTGGCTTAGGGGGGTATACAAGTTCTAATTTTGCTGTACCGGCATATGAGGTTCGACATCTTTGATACATGTTTAATCAACATAGCCCTTCAAGGTGTTCTCTTGTGGCGGTGTATTTAGTACTCCCTCCTTCATAGAAGAACATTTCGATTTTGCTGACTTTTATAACAATTGCAGCTATTTATGCCATCGTAAGCATTAAAGTTCCATAGTGGACACAACTATATTTAAGCGATTAAGTCAAGTCAGGCAAATCAAATGTACCGCGTTTAGTTCTGTATTATGTATTAACATGACTAAAATTTTCCTTCATTCATAATACCATTTATGAGGCCCATGAGCACAATGCTATATTTTTTCCTTATATGTAATATACGCACCCAATTAGCAGTTCTATCAATTATCTTAGCGTCAGCTGACAAAGAGTGATAATTGTTTATTTATCTACTAGTGGTACATTGACATAAGGTATCTTCACTCTTCATATTTTGATAACATTCTTATTAAAATATCAACAGAACCACACATTCCGTCCATGCATGATGAAACCAGTGGAGTTAAGTGTCAACAACGCTAGAGATTTTGAGTTGGAAAATTAGTGGAAATAAATCAAGCATCAGAGAAATTTTCTCTCTGAACACACACACACACACACACACACATATATATATATAAAAGCTAGTTTGCGACCTAATTTTTTTGGGATGAAATTGGTTATCGTCCCATTTAACACGTGATCTATGTTTATTTTATTCAGCACAAATGGCGGAGGCTGTGCTCCTTGCTCTTGGAAAGATTGGGAAGGTTTTAACTGATGAGGTTGCCAAGGCCTTGGTGGCCAAGGTGTTAGCAAAAGTTGGTAACCTGATTGATCTGAATGACAAGATTGGGCAAATAGAGGTTCAGTTAAAAGCCATGAACAATATCATACGGGAGATTGGCACAATGTACCTCACCAATGAGTTCATGAAGGGTTGGATTGGGGAGGTGAGGAAGTTGGCCTACCGCGTTGAGGATGTACTGGACAAATACTCATATCACTCTCTTCAAATGGCAGAAGAAGGTTTTCTGAAGAAGCGTTTCCTCAAAGGATCACATTATCTCCTGGTTTTCAGTCAAATTACCGAAGAGGTAGTCAAGATAGAGAAGGACATCAAGCAAGTAATCGAGCTCAAGGGGTGGTCACAACCACCCCAGTATGTTCATGACCCGCTTAGTGAGGTGGAAAGACAACGGTCCCAAGATCGCTTCCCTGAACTTGTGAAAGATGAAGATCTGATTGGAATTGAAGATAACAGGAGAATGCTGACTGAATGGCTGTACTCGGATGAGATGGACGGTAGGGTGATAACAGTGTCAGGTATGGGTGGCTTGGGAAAAACAACCCTCACCACAAATGTGTATGAACGTGAAAAGGCCAACTTCCAAGCTCATGCATGGGTGGTTGTGTCTCAGACCTACACCGTTGAAGCTCTGTTGAGGAAGTTACTCAGGAAGGTTGGTTACACTGAACAACAAGCATCATCTAACATTGACCGGATGGATGTGTATGACTTGAAGGAAGAAATAAAGCGAACACTTCAAGATAGGAAATGTTTGTTCGTCTTGGATGATGTCTGGAACCAGGACGTGTACTATCAACTGCGAGATGCACTCCAGAATTCTCGTGAAAGTCGCATCATCATCACAACGCGGAATAACCATGTTGCTGCTGTTGCTCACTCGTCACGTCGTATCGATCTCAAGCCTTTGGGGGACAATGACGCATTTGAACTCTTCTGCAGAAGGGTCTTTTATAGCAAAAAGGACCAGCAGTGTCCTGATTATCTTTTGGAAACTGCTAAATCTATAGTTCATAGGTGTCGGGGACTGCCACTAGCAATTTTATCGATTGGCGGCCTCTTGTCTTCGAGGCCACAGACACAATATGATTGGGAGCAATTATACAATCAGCTTCCAACTGAGCTGTCGAACAATGATCATGTCAAGGCAGTTTTGAATCTGAGCTACCATGACCTATCTGGAGACCTCAGAAACTGCTTCTTGTACTGTAGCTTATTCTCAGAAGACTACCCAATGTCACGTGAGACCCTTGTGAGGCTCTGGGTTGCAGAAGGCTTTGTGTTGAGAAAAGGAAATAGCACCCCAGAGGAGGTGGCCGAGGAAAACCTAAGGAAACTGATCCACCGCAATATGCTTGAAGTCATGGATAGAGATGAACTGGGAAGGGTGAGCACCTGTACGATGCATGATATTGTGCGAGAGCTGGCTCTTTGTATTGCAAGGGAGGAGCGGTTTGTATCCACAAGCGACTATGGCACAATGCAACAGATGGATATGGATGCTCGTCGTCTGTCATCATGTGGATGGAAAGAGAATACTGCACGGAAAATTGAACTTCCACGTCTTCGAACTCTAGTGTCGCTAGGAGCAACACCTGCCATGCTATCCTCAGTTTTGTCGAAATCCAGCTATCTGACTGTCCTCGAGCTACAAGACTCTGAAATCACTGAAGTACCGGCATTGATAGGGACACTCTTCAATTTACGTTACATTGGCTTACGCCGCACTAAGGTCAGGTCACTCCCGAGCTCTGTTGAGAAACTATCTAACCTGCAAACTCTGGACATCAAGCAAACTAAAATTGAGAAACTGCCAAGTGGGATTGTCAAGCTCAAGAATCTGCGGCACCTATTTGCTGATAGATTTGCTGACGAGAAGCAGACGGAGTTTCGGTACTTTATCGGAGTTCAAGCACCTAAAGAACTGTCCAGTATTGAAGAGCTGCAGACTCTTGAGACCATCCAAGCGAGCAAGGACTTGGCCGAGCAGCTGAAGACAATGATGCAACTTAGAACTCTGTGGATTGACAACATAAGTTCTGCTGATTGTGCAAATATTTTTGACACCCTGTCAAATATGAAACATCTTTCCAGCTTGCTTCTTTCCGGGAAGGATGAGAATGAGGCACTTTGTTTCGAGGCTCTCAAGCCAAGGTCTGCACATCTCCACAAGTTGATCATCAGAGGGAAATGGGCAAAGGGAACGCTGGACTGCCCGATATTCTGCAGCCACGGGGAAAATCTCAAGTATCTAGCACTAAGCTGGTGTCACCTTGGGGAAGATGAAGATCCACTAGGGATGCTTGCACCACACTTGCGGAACCTCACATATCTGAAACTTAACAACATGCGCAGTGCAAATGCCTTGGTTCTTTCTGCAGGTTCCTTTCCTCAGCTGAAGACGCTTGTATTAAAGGACATGCCTCATGTCAACGAGCTGAAGATCATGGATGGCGCCCTTCCATGCATTGATGGTCTGTATGTTGTTTCGTTGTCGAAGCTTGACAAGGTCCCTCGAGGCATCGAATCCCTTGGTTCCCTGAAGAAGCTTTGGCTGCTGCGCTTGCACAGGGACTTCAAAACTCAGTGGGACATCAACGGGATGCACCAGAAGATGGCGCGCGTTCCAGAGGTTCGTGTCTGAATGCGGCATAGTGGTTCTTTTTTCTGCAGTGGCATTCTGGTATGGTGCATCCATGTCATTCTAGATTTAATAATTCTGGCATGTTATAATTATTAAGACATCATTTGCGAGTCTTGTACTTCCATATCGTGATACGGTTTCTGTTCTGAAAATGTCAGTGTTCATTGCCTTCAGGAGGCCCTGTACTTTTTTTGTATTATTTCAGTTTCATGCTGTAATACTGATTTCAGGAAACAGTTGTGTCGAACATGTGAGAAAACAATGTTGTAAAATTTGTTTACCTTGTTGTCAGTAGATACCGTTCGATTATGTTTCTACTGCATCCTGGTTGTCGTTTTCGAAGAGGCGCATCCTCGAACGAGACTGATTTCCGTGTCCAAGTGAAGCCCCTGCTTGAGTTGAGAGTCCGAGAGGCGGGATTTGGTAGGAGCTCAACAACTGCAGTGTTTAATGTGTAAAGAAAATGTTGTGTTTCAGTAACAGTAGCTTTGATTCTGATTTAGGCCGCTGCTGGGGTTTGTATTTGTACAGCTTTACTGATCTGTACTGTTTGAATAGGTTTGGTACCACCCTTAGAAATGCTGCTGGCTTTGTACAAGCTGCACGTACACAATTCATTTTGTGTATGGTAGGAATACCATGATGGTCATTTCAAGTGTCATATGGAGGTCGCCGAGGGTCCCCTTCTTCCGCGCCTCCGGCCTTGGCACCGTATCTCGGGTTCGCCAAGCAGGGGGAGGAGGAAGAAGAAAGAAGCAGAGAAGTGGAGCGCAGAGGAGAGTTATTTTTTCTGAGGGCCACGCACAGGAGGAGATCACCTGGCTGCTGGGCTCCCTGGTTTTTGTGGGCCGTCGGAGGCACGGCCCAGCAAGGATTGCTGCCCCGCTCCTAATTCATCGAGTGGGTTTGTTTTGCTCTGTGCAGGGTTATCTTAGTTTTGTACCACATCGGCTGTGGAGGAAAGAGTGTCAGGGGTGGCCGGGTATAAGATGGGATAGCGGGCGAGAGGTTAGAGGCATCTTTGTGCTTGGGGCAATGACGCAGCTAGTGAGGTTATACCGAGGCGCGTCAATTGCTGGTTGAAAACTATTTCCAAACCCCCTATTTGGCCCTCTGGGGTCACCGAGAATTTCTGAAACGGCTCCTCTTCTCCGTGGAGGGTAAAGCCCACAAATCCAACGATGAAAGTATTTGTTTAGGTTTTTAGCTCCATTGGCCGTAGTACAGTACCTAGTTTCCTCTCAAACTGGAATCAGCACTGGTTGTTTCTCATAGATCAGCGGATACTGAAGATAATCAGATAATCGATGCTGCCGTTGCACAGAAATGTAAGCAGAAATGCACAAATGTCAGCTAGTACTACAGATGAAGCTGCCGCAAAAAAAAAAAAAAAAAAAAAAAACTACTGCGGATCTCTGTATTAGTAACATCAGTAGCACAAATGCAAAGCCTCATCACCGAAATATATTGATTCTGATGTTACCAAAGCCTGATCACCGTTGATGTTCATGTAGGATTATTAGACACTTGTAAGCACAAGATTACCACACCACCCGTCCTTGTCTCGCCCATCTGGTTGTGGTTGTACTGTTCGGAGACACATGTGGTTTCTTCACTCTATTTGCAAAAAAGAAAAGAAAAGTGGTTTCTTCACTCTTTTGCTGTCAAAAGAGTGAGTAATGAGAGTTGCGGAACATGTGGTGGGGATGAGAAAGCACATATCATCAGCACATGCCACTACCATGGCCTTCTTCTCCCTCTTGCTCCTCCCTGCTTCTCGCCGTCCATGGTGTGTCTCCCCTTCTTGGCTTCACGCGAAGCGACTTCCCACTGGACTTCATCTTCCGCGCCGCCACCTCTGCATACCAGGTAACTGAATATTGGTTTGGCTTTATCCGCTACTCCCTCCGTCCCAGACTCCTTGTAAGAATAAGTTAGCATGTATTAGCATATATACGTGATGTAATCTTTAGCTTCCTATCTCTACCTCCATATCTATCCTTTCCTTTTAACTAGGATTAGCTCTTGGAGGACAAGTATAGGATTGCTCTGTAGCTCTATATATATGCGCCCTATGGGCTGTAATACATGCGGACAATATTCTCCAAATCCCTCTAGTTTACACTCCTAGTACAATATAAGAATGTTTTGCAAGCCACTAGTGTCAAAAAACGTCTTACATTATGGAACGGAGGGAGTAGAAGGGAGTAGCATTGATCTCTTACAATTTTCACTCTGTTTTTCCTGCCCTCAGTGCCCTGCTCTGGTTAATTTGCTCTGTTTTTTAATGCAGTACGAGGGCGTTGTTGGTGAGGATGGCAGGAGCCTAGGCATCTGATCTGGGACACCTTCGCTCACGCTGGTAATCAACCAACTTGTCGGTTTCTGTCAGTTTGCAAAACAAAACAAAAATCTGTTCGCTTCCGACGGGTACGTACTCTGTAAGTTTATACACTGAAATTAGCCAATATTAGAGTCGGGTATACACAAATGAGAGAGTATATAATCAGTTGGTAAGCAACACGTCTTTCTTTCCACTTTCGCAAGGTAGCTAGGGCCTAGGGCAAAGCCTTCCTTCCCTCTATCTCCATCGCTGATCCCGTGGATACGCCTCTTCTCTACCTACTGTTTCGGCGGTCAGTGGTGGTGGTGGTGGTGGTGGTGGGGGGGGGGGGGGGGGGATCCTTATGCCTCGCTTTCGGCTAGTAGATAGGTTAGGGTTTTAGTCCTTGCAGGGCGACACTTGAACGGATGGTGGCTCTTATTCTTCGAGTCAGTCCTCGGGCTCTGATCTTTCTCAAATTCGTTCGTCGGAACGGATTAGACGGAGCTCCGATGTGGATTTCTGTCAGCTCCTCGGAATAATGAGGTTAGGGTTACTCGTCATGCGTACACGATGGCAAGAATTGTAGTCAGGTTCTTCAGATCGATTTAAGGGTTCAACGACGACGACTGTGGCTCCGGGGCGCTGGTCCTAGGGCCACATGCATAAAGGCTTCCTGGCTGTCATCGACATGGTCAGTCCAGCTTCGGTCCGAGAGGGCCATTGAGGCACGTTAGCGGAAGGTGATCCAGGAATATCAATGTACTTTTCTATTATTATATTTGAAGTGCTTTATACTTTTGATAAACTTTATAATAGATCCTAATGTTTTTGTTTGCAAGAATAATTAGTCGGCGGAGTTTGAAAGCAGAGTGTGGTTTGCCAACAATCAATCCGATAACTTGTTGACGTCTGCATAACGCATCACGGTTTCTTGCGCACTAGGCCACCAGTAGGACAGGAGTGTACCTGCGTATAATTTCCCGGAATATTTGAAGGCAGAAGCAGGAAGAAGGTTTCTCAAACTTATAAAATCAATCAAAATAATAAAAAAGGAAGACAGGAAGGTGCCTTCCCCAAGGAAGGAAGGAAGGAAGGTGCCTTCGGAGAAGAAACAAAGCTACGGACCTGCAGCGAGTCAAGGTCTCCTCCTCCTCCTCCTCCTCACACCAGCGGGCGAGCTCCATTGCGACCAACAGGTGCACACACGCTCTTCCTTGGCTGCTTTTCCTTAGCTTAGATTCCGTCTCTGCTGGGAGGCGTGCGTCTCTCTCTGGCCGCCCGGGCTTGCTCGTCGGACCGCGCCGGCGCGGCGGAGGAGGCCGCGCTTTGTGCTTCTGGATCTGGCAGCCGGACCTAGGTTGTCGCGCGGAAATGGCAAATCCAGTCCCCGTATCAGGGTGACATGCGATTCTGATCTGATTTCTGCTCCTGAGCATAAATAAATACTCACCCCCTCTTCTTCCATGCTGCAGAGTCAACCAACTGTCAGGACACGGACCGGACAGGCCTCGCCTCCGGCCGACTCTGATGTGATTCTCAAGTTTCATCTTTGGATGAGAGCTGTGTCCCCCGTGGTTGTTGATGCCAAATCGCCAACCCGTGGTCAATCTTTCCTGTCAGTTGCGCACGCTGCTCGGCCCCCAAAGCTATCCTGCTTGACTGACTGAACAGTTGTTTTGTCACCAGGTAATGATTTTGCCTGAATATGCACCATGTCAGATTAGTTCATTCACAGCTTGCAAGTTTCCCAACACAACTAAAATCGCATGTTGAACAACCAACTGCCTTCCCAGAAACCACATACCATGTACTCCCTCCGTTTCTAAATACAAGTCTTTATAGAGATTTCACTATGAACCACATACGGATGTATATAGATGCATTTTAGAGTGTAGATTCACTCATTTTGCTTTGTATGTAGTCCATAGCACAATCTCTACAAAGACTTATATTTTGGAACGGAGGAAGTAAGTAATTAGCACTCTTGTTGTATAATTATTAGTACCCTCTCCTTCCAAGAAGCACACCTCTATTTTTCTGACCTGTATAACAACTGCAACTATGTTGTTCCATCATAAGCATTAGAGTTGCATAGTGGATACAACTATATTCAAGTCAAGTCATTCAAACGTGCGTGTAATTCTCTAGTAAGTACTATGTATTAACATGTCTTAAATGTTTCCTTCCTTCATGCTACGGTTTATCAGGCCCATGAGCAAAACTCTATGTCTCTTTTCTTATCACGGACCCTGTTAGTACTTTTGTCTGATTATCTCAGTGTCAGACGACAAAAGTGATGATTATACATATTTATCTAGTACTGGTACATTGACAACCAGGTATCTGCTCCCATGATACATTAATAAAAAAAAAATCTTAAATATCAACAGAGCTACTCATTCCATCCATGCACGAAACCAGCGGAGTAAGTGTCAACAAACCTATAAATTTTCAGTTTGAAAACTAGTGGAAGTAAAACAACCATCGGAGAAAGTTTCTCTCTGTTCATGCAAGCTAACACTCGACTTAATTTTCTTGGATGAAATTGGTTATTGCCCCATTTAACACATTGATCTATGTTTATTTTGTTCAGCACAAATGGCGGAGGCGGTGCTTGTTGCTCTCGGAAAGATTGGGAATGTCTTAGCTGATGAAGCTACCAAGGCTTTGCTGGCCAAGCTGTCAGAAAAAGTTAGTAATCTGATTGATCTGGATGACAAGATTGAGGGAATAGCGAAGCAATTAAATACAATGAAGAACGTCATACAGCAGATAGGCACGCCGTACCTCGCCGACAAAGTCGTAAAGGGTTGGATTGGGGAGGTGAGGAAGTTGGCCTACCATGTTGAGGACGTGATGGACAAATACTCATATCACTCTCTTCATGTGGAAAAAGGGTTTCTGAAGAAGTGCCTCAAAGGATCACATTATGTCCGGGTTTTCAGTCAAATTGCCGATGAGGTAGTCAAGATAGAGAAGGAGATAAAGCAAGTTATTGAACTCAAGGAGCAATGGCTGCAACCATCCCAGCTTGTTCATGACCCGCGCACTGAGATGGAAAGACAACGGTCCCAAGATAGCTTCCCTG
Organism: Triticum aestivum; assembly: GCF_018294505.1. NCBI lineage: Eukaryota > Viridiplantae > Streptophyta > Magnoliopsida > Poales > Poaceae > Triticum > Triticum aestivum. The sequence continues at coordinate 551,434,195 of NC_057802.1, forward strand.
AACTTGTGAAAGATGGAGATCTTATTGGAATTGAAGATAACAGGCGAATGATGACTGAATGGTTGTACTCGGATGAGATGGAGACTACGGTGATAACGGTGTCGGGTATGGGTGGGTTGGGAAAAACAACCCTCGTCACAAATGTGTATGAACGTGAAAAGGTCAACTTCCAAACTAGTGCGTGGATGGTTGTGTCTCAGACCTACACTTTGGATGCTCTGTTGAGGAAGTTACTCGAGAAGGTTACCGAACAACCATCATCACCTAACATTGACAGGATGGATGTGCATGACTTGAAGGAAGAAATAAAGCGGAAGCTTAAAGATAGGAAATGTTTAATTGTATTGGATGATGTCTGGAACAAGGAGGTGTACTCTCAAATGCGAGATGCATTCCAGAATTCTGATGCAAGTCGCATCATCATCACAACGCGGAACAATCACGTTGCTTCTGTTGCTCACTTGACACGCCGTATCGATCTCAAGCCTTTGGGGAATGCTCACGCATTCGAACTCTTCTGCAGGAGGGTCTTTTATATCAAGGAGGACCATGAGTATGAGTGTCCCAGTCATCTCATGAAAACTGCTAGGTCTATAGTTGATAGGTGTCAGGGTCTGCCACTAGCAATTTTATCAATAGGTGGTGTTTTGTCTTCGAGGCCACAAACACAATACTCTTGGGAGCAGATATGCAATCAACTCTCAACTGAGCTGTCGAAGAATGATCATCTCCGGGCAGTTTTAAATCTGAGCTACCATGACCTATCTGGAGACCTCAGAAACTGCCTTTTGTATTGCAGCCTCTTCCCGGAAGACTACCCAATGTCACGTGAGAGCCTTGTGAGGCTGTGGGTTGCAGAAGGCTTTGTGTGTAGCAAAGGAAATAGCACCCCGGAGGAGGTGGCCGAGGGAAACCTGACGGAACTGATATACCGCAATATGCTTGAAGTCAAGGAGACAGATGAACTGGGAAGGGTGAGCACCTGTACAATGCATGATATCATGCGAGACCTGGCTCTTTGTGTTGCAAGTGAGGAGCAGTTTGTATGTGCAAATGATTATGCCACATTGATACATATGAATAAGGATGTTCGTCGTCTGTCATCATGCGGATGGAAAGGCAATACTGCACTGAAAATTAAGCTTCCCCGTCTTCGAACTCTAGTGTCAGTAGGAGCAATTTCATCCATGCCTGCCATGCCGTTCTCAGTTTCGTCAGAATCCAGCTACCTGACTGTCCTCGAGCTACAAGACTCTGAAATCACCGAAGTGCCGGCATGGATAGGGACACTCTTCAATTTACGTTACATTGGCTTACGCCGCACCAAGGTGAGGTCACTCCCGGACTCTGTTGAGAAACTATCGAACCTGCAAACTCTTGACATCAAGCAAACTAACATAGAGACCCTACCAAGAGGGATTGCTAAGATCAAGAATCTACGGCACCTCTTAGCTGATAGATATGCTGATGAGAAGCAGACGGAGTTTCGATACTTTGTCGGAATTCAAGCACCAAAAGAACTGCCCAACATTGAGGGGTTGCAGACTCTTGAGACCATCCAAGCCAACAAAGACTTGGCTGAGCAGCTGGAGAGAATGGTGCAACTGCGAACTCTGTGGATTGACAACATAAGTTCTGCTGAATGCGCTAATATTTTTGCTGCCCTGTCAAATATGCCGCTTCTTTCCAGCCTGCTTCTTGCTGGAAGAGATGAGAACGAGGCACTTTGTTTTGAGTCCCTCCAGCCAATGTCCACACATCTCCACAAGCTGATCATCAGAGGGAAATGGGCCAAGGGAACGCTGGACTGCCCGATATTCCGCAGCCATGGAGAAAATCTCAAGTATCTAGCTCTAAGCTGGTGTCACCTTTGGGAAGACGAGGATCCACTAGGGATGCTTGCACCACACTTGCCAAACCTCACATATCTGCGACTCAACAACATGCGCAGTGCAAACATTTTGGTTCTTTCTGCAGATTCCTTTCCTCACCTGAAGAGTCTTACACTAAAGCACATGCATAATGTCGATGAGCTAAACATCATCGATGGCGCCCTTCCATGCATTGAAGGTTTGTATGTTGTGTCGCTGTCGAAGCTTGACAAGGTTCCTCAAGGCATTGAATGCCTTAGTTCCCTGAAGAAGCTCTGGCTGCTGGGTTTGCACGGGGGCTTCAAAGCTCAATGGGACTTGAACGGAATGCAGCAGAAGATGGTGCATGTTCAGGAGGTTCGTGTCTGAATGTGGCACAGTGGTTCTTTCTGCAGTGGCATTCTGGTATGGTGCAACCACGGCGTCTAGGATCATTCTAGCTTTAATCATTCTGGTATGTTATACTCCCTCTGTCCCGAAATAAGTGTCTCAACTTTGCACTAACTTTAGTACAAATTTGTACTAGGATCAAGACACTTATTTTGGGACGGAGGAAGTAATTATTAAGACATCATTTGCGAGTCTTGTAGTACTTGTGTATCGTGTTACGATTTCTGTTCTTAAAATATCGTGTTTGTTGCCTTCATGAGACCCTGTACCTTTTACGTTGTTTCAGTTGCATGCTGTAATATTGGTTTCAGGAAACAGTTGTATTGAACATGTGAGAAAATAATGTTGTAAAACTTGTTTACCTTGTTTGTAGATACCGCTCAATCTATGTTTCTACCGCATCCTGGTTCTCGTCCTGGAAAAGTCCCATCCTCGATTGAGATGTGATTACATTATCTTTTCAGCGTCCAGATATCTTAGGTACACTGCTGATGAGCATGTAAAATTATTATACACTTGTAAGCAGCAGATTATCACACCACCCGTCCTTGTCTCGCCCATCTGGTTTTACCTCTTTGAGAGGGCCTGAACCTAGGTAAACACCGTGTCCCCTCTTCGTCATGTTACCATCATGCCAAGGCTACCAGCTTGGGAGCCCCTACTCGAGATCTGCTGGATTCTACTCCGTTCCTTAGAGTTCGGATGCAATTTGTATTAGGCTCGGGACAGATAAATAGAAGGAAGACACATGTAACGGAAATATAGGTAAGATATATTGCAATCCACCCTTTATTTATTTCTTGTAAGAATCCACATTCACGAATATAAGTTACAATTCATATGACATAAAACATAGCCCTGGATGTATGTTGGGTACACAGAATCAATTCTTTTCAAATAACTATAACTCTCCTGTCCAACATGGTGTGTATGGAAAAGAATCTCCGACACTTTGTAGACGTAACTCGCCCAAATCTTGAACATTTGAGCTACACAAATGATAAGCAACCACTCTTGTTCTTGATATCCACAAGAAGGCAATCTCTTTGTATGGATGGATCCCAAGGAAATAAATATCTCCATGCATATACTCACTTTCAGCATTATCTACGCCCTCGAGAACAGTAGCCTTGTCAAAGTCCCATTCCAGTTTATCTTCCACTGGTGCTTCTTCACCATCTCTATTGCAATTCCCTTCATGCAAGATCCACGGTCCAGAGTTTTCAACACGGGAGATCCAAGAAAATTTCGCTACCACGGGCAAAAGGCTTATGTCAATCTTCACTCCCCACTTCATTTTACCACATACTTCGGTAAGCAACCAAACCCGAAGTCGGTACGACCTGCAATTACTAACTAAAGCACAATAAACCCCCTTCTTTGATTTCCCAAGATAAAGATCAGCACGCTTCGTTTTACTGCCTGTTGGCGATTTAATCACTTCATACTCTCCATGGTATAAGGTTATGCTGCAATTATCAATGGAAAAGAGAACATATTATGATAGATAATACAATGAGTTTCAGCGAAAGCAAAAACCAAAATTAAGTGAACATGCATGTTTAAGGTGGCGAATGGATACCGCATGATGAGTCATCTTGACAATGCACATAAAGCGCTCCTTGCCAGTAGACGGTGTAGCGATGCTCCGGTTGCCAATCTGACTGCATGTCGGCAATGGTCCCAGCAGCCTCCCCTCTCCGGACCAACAACTTCTCCTCCCATTGCCATGTCCTTGAAGAGAAGACACGTACTGCATACGGAGAGGGCGGCCATGCTGATTCCTTGGTGAATATGGTCGTGCTTAGTTTTCCAGATGGCCTGATTCTTTGGGGCCCGAAGTAAGATGTATTGCCTCTCCATTCCGTGATCGCTTGATCAACTTCTGTAACTTCTCCCTGCTAAATGAAATGAAAACCAGCTACGCTGGCCACTTCAAAAAAAATATGGTCGTGCTCTCAAGCATGCGGGGAACGTAAGGAATGAGAAGCACCTCATAGTGCGGCGAGACGGTGGGGTCAAAAGCAAGGCACATGTCGACGCCTAAGCTCTCCATCCCGGTGCACCGGGGAGGGGGAGGTGGCAGGCGCGCCCTTGCCGTGTCGCCGGATTAACGACGAGTTGATCCCAGAGCAAGAGTAGGCCGTTGCAGTGGTCCTTGATAGACAAATGACCAAAAAGGTCCGTGTCCAAGTAGTCAAGCTTGGCGGCGATCTTGCGCTGTATCAATGCGCTTCCGAAGAATTTCGGGGGAGTCGGATTGAGCTGCTCCATGAAGAAGATCCCATGGAGGGAGAGCGGGAGGAAGTCTGCCCGCAGCAGGCGGCGGTCGTCGATGACAGTGCGCCAGCTTTTGCAGACGCAACGGGACGCGGCGAGGCCGCGGAGAACGCATGCCAGGATGTCGTCGGGTACTAGCAGCTGCGACGCCGCAGCAAGGGCCATCAAGGACGACTATTCCTTGTAGAATAGGCAGAAACGGGCAGATGGAGGAGATGTGATCGATGCAGGATGCAGCAGATCGATGGAGCGGGGTGGCTCTGAATTTCAGGGAGGGATATTTAGCCTACAAGACACGGGAATCGACTCGGCCTTAAGATCCGAGTTCGTAGTGGTTAGTGGTCAAGTGCGGCTGGCTGATGGTACCTGGCGTTAATCCGTTTTCTACGCGTACGTATTGCTGGCTGCCTGCTGAGTGTGTTGACAGAAAGGCAATATCGAAGGAGAGATCTATCGGAAAAGTGCTCTTCTTCATGTTCACATACATCAAAACTAGGCAAGGGAGTTGGTTGGTGTTTTTTTCCTGCGTGTTGGACATAGTATTGTGAACTCCAAAAAGAAAAAAGACATAGTATTGTGTGATTGTAAAAAATGTTATTACCTGCAGAGCGGACAATAGTATTATGCTCTTCTTTCTCGATGATTATGAACCTATTTGTGTCAACGATTTTTTCTCAATTATGTCTGCGCGTATGGGCAATATGAAAAAAGTGGGCCCACAATGATGACGCTCTGAGCGGGAGTGTAAGAGAAGCATGTATCTTCCCATTTATCAATTTTCTAGTCATGGATGCCAAAGTCACAGTTTTCTTTTTTAAAAGGAGGACAACCCTCCTGCCTCTGCATGAAACGATACACACAACCATGACACGAAGTCACACTGGCTGTTGTCATCCGCGTGCAGCAGGGTTCATCAGGCTTGTATGTCACGCGCTCCACAAAACTATGCCAAAGGGCCGAAATGACCATGGCCCTTTTTTGTGAATGCCGATAGCACCGAGGCAAAGCCACGGGATTCATTGTTGTCATGGCACCAGGGGTTGTCAAACCCGTCACAGTTGGGAGGAGCCAACACCCATCCTTATTAATATTGACACTCTTGAGGCGCAACGAACAAACCTAAAAGAGTTGGGTGCATGGTGATACTTACAGAGGAAAATTGAGAAAGACAAGAGAGTGACGTCTATCACGAAACACTGAGTGACTGTTGTGGTGTTGTACAAATATGAAGCGTGAGATTAGAATAGAATCAACGACGCCGGACGCGTCTGACGAAAGCTTTCTATCAGACTTCTGATACAAAGTGTTTCCCTATGTTCTATGAACGCACCACACCTTCTAGATTCACTCAGCCTCACCGGAGAAGAGGAGTCGTGCATGGTCCTAGAGGGCGGTGAGGTCGACATCAGACACGGACCTGTCATGCAACAACATGGGTGGTTTTTCTTTCTAGGTTTTCATTAGGGGGTCTCCAAGTTTGGTTTGGGGCGGCGAGACGGCGGCGGCGTTGTCTACGTCTAGGACTAATGTTCTCTCCGTTTCCCCCCTGTTTCGTTGGTGTGTTTATCACCGCCAGAGGGTGTGTGGAAATGTGTCTTCAGTGGGTCTTTCAGAATTCGAAATTGGGTGGGCCTTGTGTCCTTGTACCCGATCTTGCCGATTTGGTTGACTTAGGCACAAACGATGTGGGTAAACATGGTACCACTGCCTGGACTCCCATGCCTCCTCCTCCAAGCGGGATATGACAACGATGACTTCCTCCCTCAAACTCCATGGCTCTGGTTGAAGGAAATATGCCCTATAGGCAATAATAAAGTTATTATTTATTTCCTTATTTCATGATAAATGTTTATTATTCATGCTAGAATTGTATTAACCGGAAACTTGATACATGTGTGAATACATAGACAAACAGAGTGTCACTAGTATGCCTCTACTTGACTAGCTCGTTGATCAAAGATGGTTATGTTTCCTAGCCATAGACATGAGTTGTCATTTGATTAACGGGATCACATCAATAGGAGAATGATGTGATTGACTTGACCCATTCCGTTAGCTTAGCACTTGATCGTTTAGTATGTTGCTATTGCTTTCTTCATGACTTATACATGTTCCTGTGACTATGAGATTATGCAACTCCCGTTTACCAGAGGAACACTTTGTGTGCTACCAAATGTCACAATGTAACTGGGTGATTATAAAGGTGCTCTACAGGTGTCTCCGAAGGTACTTGTTGGGTTGTCGTATTTCGAGATTAGGATTTGTCACTCCGATTGTCGGAGAGGTATCTCTGGGCCCACTCGGTAATGCACATCACTATAAGCCTTGCAAGCATTGTAACTAATGAGTTAGTTGCGGGATGATGTATTACGGAACGAGTAAAGAGACTTGCCGGTAACGAGATTGGACTAGGTATTGAGATACCGACGACCGAATCTCGGGCAAGTAACATACCGATGACAAAGGGAACAACGTATGTTGTTATGCGGTTTGACCGATAAAGATCTTCGTAGAATATATGGGAGCCAATATGAGCATCCAGGTTCCGCTATTGGTTATTGACCGGAGACGTGTCTCGGTCATGTCTATATAGTTCTCGAACCCGTAGGGTCCGCACGCTTAAAGTTCGATGACAGTTATATTATGAGTTTATGTGTTTTGATGTACCGAAGGTTGTTCGGAGTCCCGGATATGATCACGGACATGACGAGGAGTCGCGAAATGGTCGAGACGTAAATATCGATATATTGGACGACTATGTTTGGACACCGGAAATGTTCTGGAAGGTTTCGGACATTTATCGGAGTACCGGGGGTTACCGGAACCCGGAACTAATGGGCCTTGTTGGGCCCTAGTGGAGAGAGAGAGAGGGGCCGGCCAGGGCAAGAGGCGCGCCCCCTCCCCTTGAGTCCGAATAGGACAAGGAAGGGGGGCGGCGCCCCCCTTGCCTTTCCCCTCCTTCTTGGACTAGGAAAGGGAGGGGCAAACCTACTTGGAGTAGGTTTCCCCCTCCTAGGGCGCGCCACCCCCTTGGCCGGCCCTCTCCTCCTCCCCCCTTTATATATGGAGGAGGGGGGCACCCCATAGACACAACAATTGATCTGTTGATCTCTTAGCCGTGTGCGGTGCCCCCTCCACCATAATCCACCTCGATAATATCGTAGCGGTGCTTAGGCGAAGCCCTGCGTCGGTAAAACATCATCATAGTCACCACGCCGTCATGCTGACAGAACTCTCCCTCAAAGCTTGGCTGGATCAGAGTTCGAGGGACGTCATCGAGCTGAACGTGTGCTGAACTTGGAGGTGCCGTGTGTTCGGTACTTGATCGGTCGGATCGTGAAGCCGTACGACTACATCAACCGCGTTGTACTAACGCTTCCGCTTTCGGTCTACGAGGGTACGTGGACAACACTCTCCCCTCTTGTTGCTATGCATCACCATGTTCTTGCGTGTGCGTAGGATTTTTTTTGAAATTACAACGTTCCCCAACACTGGTGACCACTAACGGTGTCGGATGTCGTTCCCTTTTAAGCCATAGCGGGTTGCTCCTCCCCCGGGTGATGACGATGAAGCATCAGGGAGCCAGTTTGGGAGGTGGTCGACGAACGTTGGAGCAGGGGGTTAGGGATTTGGGGGGAGGGAAATTTTCACGGCTTCATATACTACGTGACCTTTTTGCAACAAAAAAAATCGCATGCAACTGACCCATGCACCCCCCCCCCCCCCCCCGATTTATTCTTGAGTATGGTGGCCAAAGTAAATTTTTTGGACAAATCCAATGGCCGCTGATACGTCTCTGACTCGTATCTAGTTTTTTTTAATGTTTTCATGTATTATCAATCTTGTATGCTTTATATGCCATTTTATTATTTTTATGGACTAACATATTAACTTAGTGCCTAGTGTCAGTTTATGTTTTCTGCATGTTTTTGGTTTTACAGAACATCCATACCAAACGAAGCCCAAACACGATGAATTTTTTTAATGATTTTTTCTAGACCAAAAGAAACTCTAAAAGCTTCGGGTGACGACCAGAAGATGCACGAGAAATTTTCCACAGCCACAAGTCTCTATTCTTCCGTGATCCCTCTGGAGGCCTTTTTCGGTACTCCGCGGAGGGGAAATCGATCCCCTAGTTGTTTGCACGATGGTCCTCTCGCACCAAGCAAAACCACGACTTTCCATCAGCCAGAGGACCTTACTCACACGGAGAGCATTTTGGTCGAGTATGCCTAAATCGATATATTTGGAGACTTCAGCTAGTCTCTCAATCTTCTTAGTGATCTATTTATTTATGTCCATTTGTGATGTTGTAATAACAACATAAGTACTGTTGTCATCATATATTGTGTATCACAATATATTGTATCAAGCACCTTGGTACATATTCATTAGTATGCATTCTCTATATTTGATAAAGTTTTCATACTAGAAATCTTCAAATATATATGTAGATTTCTACGAGGGTTAATCTGACGAAAGGACATGTGCCTTGTGGACATATGCACCACAAACTCCATATTCAGGGAAGTAAAATGTTTCCACTCTTACTAAGAGAAAGGAGATATTTTAATGATCGCTAGACGCCATGATGTAATTGTTGGCTCAACTCAAGTCATATTACTATCCCTATGAGTACTCGAGTACCATCAGGGATGCTTTATTATGTCCTGATACAACTCGTACCTACTAAACTATAGAGGTATCCATCAAAGAGTTTCCATAGAGAAACTTATGATAAAAAAAGAGAAACATCTTCTCTTTACCAAATACAGATATGGCATGCTGATACGTCTCCAACGTATATATAATTTTTGATTGTTTCATGCTAATATATTACCAATGTGTATACTTTATATGTAATTTTACATCATTTTTGTGGACTAACCTCTTAATCCAGTGCCCAGGGCCAGTTTCAGTTTTGCCTTTTTCTTTGTTTTGCAGAAAAACCATACCAAATGAAATCCAAACACGAGAAACTTTATGGTGATTTTCTCTGGACTAGAAGAGACTCTAGAAGTTTGGGGGGGGGGGACCAGAAGACACATGAGGCCACCACAAGCACCTCCCAAGCTTTTCGGACCCACATGACTTTGTTTGACCTAATTCTAGTGCTATAAATTCCCTAAAATCCAGAAACCCCAACCGCAAGACCCAAAACAATTATTTCGCCGCCGCAAGTCTGTGTGCTTCCACGATCCCATCTGTAGGTCTTTTTTGGTACTCTGCCGGAGGGGGAAACCATTGGAGAGGCAATCTTGATCGACCTTGCTGCCTCCATGATGATATGTTAGTAATTCCTACATGACTTGAGGGTCCATAGCAGTAGCTAGATGGCTTTCTCTCTCTTTTTTGATCTTCAATACAGTGATCTCATCTAAGATCAATCCAACACGTCCGACATGTATCCACCTTTTTGACAGAGAAAACTTCAGAAAATGCAAAATTCGTAGAAAAACCAAAAGAGCTTGGCATAGTACCTTGAATTGGTCGTACAAGGCCATGGAAAAAATAGGGCTATTTCAAGGATGTCGAGAAACAACGTGCTCCCAGATGGAGCCTTCTGGCCTACTCCGACACTCTCAGTTGAACATGGTCTATCTTTGCACATTCTTGAAATGACCCCAACTTTCAAAAGCGGCTAGGCATGCCCATGATAGGCATCCATGCCAGGTTTGAATGAACTCCGACACCGTTTGCACGTTGCGACAAGTCCGGCCATTTACCGGTCTTTTTTCACTGGGAAAACTTCAGAAAATGCAAAGCTTGTCGAAAACTCAAACAACATGGCATGGTGCCTTGTCGATATATTTTTTTGAACATTTTTCAGAAACAACAACAAATTTCAAAAAGGAGAAAAATAAATTGACGAAAAAAGAGAGGAAAACAAGAAATATAATAAAAAAGAAAAAACGCTTAGGCCTTGGCCCAACTAGGCGACGACATAGCTCTACTCGGGGGCCTGTTCGGCCAACCCAAGCCATCGCGGATTTGAAAAAATGTTACGGCGATTTTGAAAAAATATTCACGATTTGATTTTTTGAAGATTTTCAAATAACAAATTTCACTAAAAAAATGCAAAAAAGTGTTCCCGACTTTGGGAACCTTCTAGGAGGTACCCGAACCATTTTTTCCTTTTGTTTTCATTTTTTCCTTTTATATTCTCTCCTATTTTACTTTTTATGTTTCTTTTTCTTTCGTTTTTCGTTTTCGTTGACCTTTTCTTTTTTCTGTCTATTGTTTCCATTTTTCATCAATTTAATTTTTTTGGAATTTCAAAATTATATTCAGATGTTCGGAATATATCATCCTTTTCAAATTTTGTCCATTGTTTAAAAAATTATCCTTATTTTAAAAATGTTCAGAAATTCTTATTTTTTTTAAATTTTTATTAATGAACGTTCACAAAATTCCAAAATTTCCAGAATTGCCATGTTTTGTTCAGGTTTCTATTTTTTTCATACTCATTAATCAATGTTGAAAAATTCAAAAAATTTAACAATTAAAAAAAGTATTGTAAATTTGAAAAAATGTTCGCAATGTCAAATTTTGTTCAAAGTTTAAAAAGGTGTTCTCATTTTCAAAAATTGTTCAGAAATCTAGAAAAATGTTTGCTTTTCCAAATTTTGTTCAAAATTTTATAATGTTTCCCTGTTTTCACAATTTGTACACAAATTAAAAAGAAATCACAAATACTTAAAAAGTTCATAAAAATTTGAATGAGCTTGCAGATTTGAAAACATTCATTCGTTTGAAAAAAATCAAGGATTTGAAAAAGTTTGCGAATTTAAGAAAATGTTCATGAATTTTAAAAAAGATATTCTTGGATTTGAAACAATATTCACGAATCTGAAAAGTTGAAGAATGTAAGACATGTTGATGATTTTGAAAAGAGTTTGCGAATTTGAAAAAGGAAAAAGAAAATGAAAAAAGATGGAGAAAGAGGAAAAAAGAAAGAAGAAGAAAAACTAGTCATGGAAGGCACTGCGCTGTGTCGCACAACAACAACAAGAAGAACTACTAATAAAGCATAGCAACTGAGCTTTCCCTGTTGGTTGCTGTGGTTCGAATGAAATAGTGAGCATTGGGGATGATCGAATACCACTTTCCTCACCATTTTTGATCTTTCAAGAAAAGGACAAAAAGCAAATGGGTCGAGCTCAGCACAGAAGCGGGTGTAATGTACGACATATATGTTCTGGCAGGCGATCCACCATACATACGAAAGTGGGTACGATTTGCCAAAGGTTCATATTGCGCTTTATACGGTTATTAGTAAGCCGGTTATACCAAAGCGGGGCTCCCGGTTTAAATAGTTTTTCTTTTGGAGTTGCGGTTTAAATAGTTGAGGGACTGAGTTTAGGTGGTTAGTTATGGGACGATTTCTAAACTTTCCTGAGAGTTTGAGGAGGAAAAATATACTTTTCCCCTTAAATATAGAGCTATATAGGACAAGATAATTTATACTTACAAGGTCAGAGATGAAATTCGGTAGAAGAAATCGAATACAAGGGGAAGGGGTGCCAGTTTTTGTGCAATTCTAGCGAGGTGACTTGGGCAATATCGTCATCAGGTCCGTCATCACCACATAAGTATCTCATCTCATCATGTGGTTTTCCGTCGCACTGTATGTGAAGCTCGATTTGTGGTTGGTGGACTGTGTTGCGCTGAATTTACGTGCAGTACTAATCTTCGGTGGAAAAACAGCCACCCTGCTTTCCAAAAGGCTAGTCTACAAAATCGTTCGGTTGTGCGTTTATTTCTTGTGTTCCTACAAAGCGAGAAAGGGACCTGACGCAAGTACCAAACAGAGCACGACGTGTACTATTCAGGGGCCGACGAAGCAGGGGCCGGGCCAAGCATGATTAGAGCACCGGCTACCGCCCATTTGATTCGGAGAAACCAAGGCGTGGACCATGCACTTGGAACAGTAAGGATAAAAGGTAACGTACCTAGTGGTCGCGATTTGCAAGTGCGGTACTGTATCTGCCACTGCCATGGCCTTATCCTCCCTCTTGCTCCTCCTGCTTCTCTCGGCCGCCCATGGCGCCGCGGCTCCTCCCGCTCTCGGCTTCACGCGGAGCGACTTCCCGCCGGACTTCGTCTTCGGCGCCGCCACCTCCGCGTACCAGGTAACCGCGCATTTGTCTTCTCGGTCAGCTGGTGACTGGTGTGTATACTAGTTGGTTTCTCTTGCTCCGCTTCTCTGGTCATTTTGCTCTGATTTTTTACCCAGTATGAGGGCGCCGTGGCTGAGGATGGCAGGAGCCCAAGCATCTGGGACACCTTCACTCACGCTGGTAACTGACGAACTTTTGAGTTTTTGTGCAGGCCTTGGGGAACGATGCAAATTAAGTTTTCTTTTTTCTTTTCCTTTTTTTCTGACAATTTCCTGTTTTTGTTTGATAGGGAAAATGCCAGACAAAAGCACGGGCGATATCGCTTCTGAAGGATACCACAAGTACAAGGTAATCACCGTCATAGTTTACATTGTCTCCCTCTCGTAGAAAAACCATGGTTGAATACCACAAGTACAAGGTAATCACCGTCATAGTTTACATTGTCTCCCTCTCGTAGAAAAACCATGGTTGAATACCACAAGTACAAGGTAATCACCGTCATAGTTTACATTGTCTCCCTCTCGTAGAAAAACCATGGTTGAATTGCTTCTACGTTTTTTCTTTGATCCCAGGAGAGAATAACACGTTATCCTTCTTGTTTCTCGTTGAATTATCTGAACATATTTGTGGAAGGAAATTCAGGGTTGTTTGTTTGGCTTACACTAATGACATCACCTGATGTTTTAGGACGACGTCAAGCTCATGGCTGACACAAACTTAGAGGCTTACAGATTCTCCATCTCCTGGTCAAGGCTTGTTCCAAGTAAAAGCTTTCCACAATATTTCTCGTTGTGGTATAGTTTCTAGTTTCTACAATAATAATGACTGATCTTTGGTTTTAAAAAAAACTGAAATTTGCAGACGGGAGGGGGGCTGTCAATCCAAAGGGGTTAGAGTACTACAATAACCTCATAAATGAGCTAGTGAAACATGGTAAGCGTATTTGTAGAAGTCTCTAAATTATGTTGTACTGACAAGATATTTCATCTTCAAAAGTTATACATGACAAGATGTGAAATCTATCATAGTTGGCTAAAGGTTATTGTTGTTTAATGCTTCACTATCTAAACCACTGCGGCCTTCTTGTTTTGTTAGGAATTCAAATCCATGTCATGCTTTACCATCTCGATTTCCCACAAGTTTTGGAAGATGAGTATGGAGGATGGTTAAGCCCTAGAATTGTGTAAGATCCTGTGCCTTTTCCTTGGTGGATGAAATTGCTCCAAAGCTGAGAATAACCAACCTTTTTTTTATAGAAATTGGATAAAGGAGGTGCCCTCTGCAAAATGTTGTCAAAATGATTATTCCTACTTTACTAGTGATATTTCCTCACCGATGGCACTGCAAAATGCAGGGAGGATTTCACAGCATTTGCAGATGTGTGCTTCAGAGAGTTTGGAGACAGGGTTTCGTACTGGACCACGATAGACGAACCTAATGTCGGCCCAATCGGATCTTACGATAGTGGAATATTTGCACCTGGACGTTGTTCCGATCCTTTTGGAATAACAAAATGTACCGCCGGGAACTCAACCGTGGAGCCGTACATAGCAGTTCATAACATGATACTGGCACATGCATCAGCTACAAGACTTTACAGAGAACAATATCAAGTGAGTTTATCGTGTGCTCAAATTAACAATAACTCTTTTCTGCCAGCACATTCTCCAACTTTTTTCGAACAAGTAAAGTATTAAGATTTATGTCTTCATCTAATTTCATTTCAGAAACACCAGTATTATCAAACCAGTAAAGACAATAGTATTTGCGAGCATTACAATTTTTACGGTGTCTTCAAGATTGCAATTTCTCTGTATAAGATTTTCCAATTTTTTGACATAGGATCTCATTAATTACACGAGCAGACTTATTTTAAAGGTTCAAAGAAACAAAAAAAAAGACTTATTTTAGTTCAGCACAATGTATTTCATACGCAAAAATTTGTGTGGTCACAAAAATTGTCTCGGGTGTAGGCTGTGCAAAAGGGAGTTGTTGGCATAAACGTTTACTCATTTTGGACTTATCCTTTGACGAACTCTACTGTGGATTTAGAAGCAACTAAAAGATATCAAGACTTCATGTTTGGCTGGTATGTGATTTAGACTCTTATCTTTGCTTCCGGATTCTGCAGCTGAATGTGCAACAAACATGGAGCTAACTAATCAGCTTGTGTTGTTGTGTAGGACACTAGGACCCTTGGTGTTTGGAGATTACCCACAAGTGATGAAGACGAATGTTGGTTCTCGCCTCCCATCCTTCACAAAATCCCAATCTGAATTTGTTAAGGGCGCTATCGATTTCATAGGAATAAATCATTACTATTCTGTCTATGTGAACGATCGCCCTTTAAAGGAAGGTGTTCGTGACTATGCAGCAGACATGTCAGTTTACCAGAGAGGTAAGCAAATTTTGTATCTGCATCGGCATATTGCTGCATTGTTCATCAGTTCAGTGGGAATTTGATTCACTAAACATATATATTGACCAACTAGTTTGTCGAAGCTTCCGAAACATATACTTACGGGATATATGCTTCCGTGATGCAGGTTCTAGAACAGACCCAGCAACAAGCGAGGTAAACGTTTCCACTATGTTTGTCAAAGATGCCAATTGCTTCAGCTGTTTTGGACATGAAGTAGTTGAACTGAGAATTCTGGGTCATGCAACTTTTTCTCTTGAGTGCAGTACGCCCCAACGGCTTATCCAGACGACCCAGAAGGATTGCAATTTGTGCTGCAGTACCTGACAGAAGCCTATGGGGGCCTCCCCATTTATGTCCAAGAGAATGGCAAGTTGATCTACTTTCTGGCCACACCTATCTCCAAACTTTTGATTCAGTTGTTCATCTAAATTAATCGATTCCGTAAATCTGATGAAGTTTGGCCATGATCTCTCTTCAGGCAAGGCATCCGCGAATGACATTCTCGATGACACCGACAGGGTGGAATACTTGAAGAGCTACATAGGGAGCACACTGGATGCATTAAGGTTAGCCGTCCAAACAAATTCCACCAGAAATTTGTGTGAAACCTTCAAAGTTCAGTTACCATGGTGCAGTTTTTGCTCTACAGAAACGGAGCCAATGTGAAAGGTTACTTCGTGTGGAACTTCCTGGACATCTTCGAGTTCCTAGCAGGGTACAAGTTAGGGTTCGGCATGTATCGTGTCGACTTTGATGACGAAGCGCGGCCACGAGAAGCCAGGCTCTCTGCTCGCTGGTACTCCAGGTTTCTGAAAAATAATGGCATTAGTGCTCAGAGTGAGGTCGACGATACAGGACACCATGCTCAACAGTAAGTTGTATAGTCAGATGCACTGAGTTGTGCGTGACCTTATTTTAGGTATATAATTTTTTTTCTGTATGTGCAACGTGTAGTACTATAAGTATGTACAGTTTATGCCGAAAACTTATCATTCTCCTAGAATAAATAGATTAAGAGTCATGTTCTACTGGTCATCCAACAAGGCGACAAAACACGTGTGAGGCTTCAATCTTATAATGCAGATGGTTTAAACTAAAAACACACGATATTATTTTCCACCGGTGTTTTTTTACTCCCGTGATTTACTTTCTCCTGCGGATATAGGTGTGACCTCATTCCCATGTTTGGACGCTGTTTGGATAGAATACAGAAATGAACTGAACCGGCATATTAGTAGCCACTGATCAGAGTAGTTGTATGCCTGAACCTAACACAGGTTTAACATTCTTTTTGGCCAAACTAGCAAAGCTGCGAGGGAGTCATTTTTGGTGTCTTTAATAGGTTTACAAATAAACCATTGATTAGAGTATTCGTATTGTTCAGCTAATAGCCATTTGGGTGGGCTAGAAACGCGTCACTTGGTGTGCTCTCAGCCACCGCCATGTGTCGTGCTATGGGCACTCCCTTTAGATTTTTTTCCTGTACGCGTTTTTGCGCTTTAAGATATATATTTTTTGGTTTTTTGGCTTTTCGGTTTTCCTCGGTTTTTCTTAGGATTATATTTACTTCTTCTGGAGGCACGGATTTGCTTTTGTGAGAGGCACGGTCGTTTTTTCTTTTCTAGATTTAGTTCTCCTGGAGGGACGAATTTGCTTCCGTGAGAGGCATGGTCAGGGAAAAAATCATGTTTTTTTTCTTCCGCGAGAAGCACAGATTTACTTCTCATGGAGGCAGAAGGGAAAAAACGTGTTTTCTTTTTCCTTCTGCGAGAGGCGTAGCTTTACTTCTTGTAGAGGCACAGATTTGCTTCCGCGAGAGCCATGATCGGGCCTCTCGGAAAGAAAAAAACATTTTCTTGTATTTTTCTTTTCGTGAGAGACACATATTTATTTCTCGTGGAGGCACGGATTTGCTTCATCGAGAGGCACGGTCGTGCCTCTCGGAAAGGGAAAAGACAATTTTTTTCCTTCCGCGAGAGACACGTATTTAATTCTCGTGAGGCACGGATTTGCTTACTCGGGAGGCATGGTCGTGCCTTTCAGAAAGTTTTTTTCCTTCCATGAGAGGCATAGATTTACTTCTTGTGGAGGCACGGATTTGCTTCCGCGAGAGGTACAGTCGTGCCTCTCAGAAAGAAAAAAAAAATGCATTTTCTTGTTTTTTTCCTTCCGCGAGAGGCACAAATTTACTTCTGATGGAGACATGAATTTGCTTCCTCGAGAGGCACGACCTCTCGGAAAGGCAAAAACATGTTTTTTGCCTTTCCTTCCACGAGAGGTATAAATTTACTTCTCGTGGATGCACGGATTTGCTTACTCGAGAGTCATGGTCGTGCCTCTCGAAAAGAGAAAAAACATATTTTTTCCCTTTTGTGAGAGGCACAGATTTACTTATCATGAAGGCACGGATTTGTTTTCTCGAGAAGCACGGTCGTGTCTCTTGGAAAGGGAAAAAAATGTGTTTTTTGTTTCCTTCCTCGAAAGGCACATATTTACTTCTCGGGAGGCACGGATTTACTTCCACCGAGAGGCACATATTTACTTTTCGTGAAGTCATGGATTTGTTTCCTCGAGAGGCACGGTCGTGCCTTCGGAAAAGAAAAAAAAATGTTTTTTGTTTCCTTCCACGAGAGGCACATATTTACTTCTCATGGAGGCACAAATTTTCTTTTGGGAAAAGAACCTCTCGAAAAGGGAAAAATGTGTTTTTTTTCTTCTGTGAATGGCATAGATTTACTTCTCGTGGAGGTACATATTTGTTTACACGAGAAGCACCGTTGTGCCTCTCGGAAATGAAAAAAACGTGCTCCTAGTTTGGATTTTTTTCGTTTGGTTCTTTTCATGAAAAAAAGTTCATTGAAACCTATCAACATGAGATCTAGTTTCGAAGATAAAAAACCCGATTAATCCAACAATGAAAACGGTTCAAGATTTGGACGCACGGTTAAAGAGATAAAACGTTTTGGATAAACGAATCTATAAAAAAGAACTCTCATGTTGCGACAAATGACGCACATGCAGTTTGACACTTCTCATAACTTGAGGGATGTGAGTGTTCTATGCAAGGAGTACTTCTTAATTAATGATTTCGGACATATGGTTGTTGAAAAAGGAAAAGCAAAACTCTATCGGCCCCCGTGCAAGCGCCTACTGTAGCGATCAAATATAGCAATTTAGAGCATCTACAGTCGGATTTAGCAAATCCGGCTCCCTATACGTCCGCGGTCGCGTCCGTGGATAGTGCCCACCGGCCCCTCATATCTTGTTCCCGGCATCCACATATCTCAAATACGGATTCTTAAATCCATGTAAATCCATGCACGTTGGTCATACACGTCAATGTCGCACGTAAATAACAAATGTTGGTACTGAAAATACATAGGTCTTGTTACATAAAAATTGTTTAAGTGCACAACTTAAACATTAGCTCTTTGGTTTCCATTTTGGGTCCACATATGCTCCTCAAGATCATTGGGTAGCTCCGCGTGCATCTGATGATCTCGAAGATTCTGATGCATATGCAGAAAGTTCATAAGCTGTGCTGCATCTTGATCTTCCGGGATTTGAACTTGTTCTCCAGGTGCTTCTAAATCATTGGTTTGGGCTACACCGTCACCCTCATCCTCAACAATCATATTTTGCAAAATAACACAACATGTCATGATCTGCCAGAAAGTTTTGGAATTCCACATCATTGCAACTCCGCGAACAATTCCCTAACGAGCTTGAAGCACTCCGAATGCCCTCTCCACATCCTTCATAGCTACTTCCTGCATTGTTGCAAAGTAGCTTTGTTTTTTTACCTATGGTTCGAATATGGTCTTCACAAATGTCGCCCACTGAGGATAAATGCAGTCTGCAAGATAGTATCCCATGTTGTACTCACGGTCGTTGACAGTGTAGTTGCATGGCGGCGATTCCCCGTTGCAAAGCCTCTTGAACACCGAAGATTGTTGAAGCACGTTGATGTCGTTGTGAGATCCCAGTATTCCAAAGAAAGCATGCAAAATCCATAAGTCTTGTGATGCCATCGCTTCAAGTATGATGGTGGCCTCTTTGGTGTGAACTTGATACATTCCCTGCAAATCTTTGGGGCAGTTCTTCTATTGCTAATGCATGCAATTAATTGGTCTGAGCATTCTTGAAAACTCTCTGGCCTCTCCAATAGACAACAACCTTTACCTGTCCTGCGCATTTGGTTCTATCAAATATTGTGCTCCAAACACCTGCACCACGACATAAGCAAACTTGACAGTAGTCTTCAGGCATATGCTCTCCCCTATCCTGATCATCTCACCAAGGGCATTTGCGGCAGTTGTTGGGGAACGTAGTAATTTCAAATTTTCCTACGCACATGCAAGATCATGGTGATGCATAGCAACGAGAGGGGAGAGTGTGTCCACGTACCCTCGTAGACCGAAAGCGGAAGCGTTAGCACAACGCGGTTGATGTAGTCGTACGTCTTCACGATCCGACCGATCAAGTACCGAACGCACGGCACCTCCGAGTTCAGCACACGTTCAACTCGATGACGTCCCTTGAACTTCGATCCAGCCGAGCTTTGAGGGAGAGTTCCGTCAGCACGATGGTGTGGTGACGATGATGATGTTCTACCGACGCAGGGCTTCGCCTAAGCACCACTACGATATTATCGAGGTGGATTATGGTGGAGGGGGGCACCGCACACGGCTAAGAGATCCAAGGCATCAATTGTTATGTCTCTAGGGGGTGCCTCCCTCCCCGTATATAAAGGAGTGGAGGAGGGGGCCGGCCACCCTTGGCGCGCCCCATGAGGAGTCCTACTCCCACCGGGAGTAGGACTCCCCCCCTTCCATGTTGGAGTAGGAGAGGAGAGGGAAGGAGAGAGAGGGGGAAAGGAAAGGGGGCGCCGCCCCCTCCTTGTCCAATTCGGACTTGGGGGGGGGGGGCGCGGCTGCCCCTTGGCCGCCTCTCCTCTTCCACCACTTGGGCCCATGAGGCCCAATAACCTCCCGGGGGGGGGGGGGGTTCTGGTAAACCCCCGGTACTCCGGTATATATCCGATAACCCCCGGAACCATTCCGGTGTCCGAATATAGTCGTCCAATATATCAATCTTCATGTCTCGACCATTTCGAGACTCCTCTTTATGTCCATGATCACATTCGGGACTCCGAACTACCTTCTACATCAAAACACATAAACTCATAATATAACCGTCATCGAACTTTAAGCGTGCGGACCCTACGGGTTCGAGAACTATGCAGACATGACCGAGACACATCTCCGGTCAATAACCAATAGCGGAACCTGGATGCTCATATTGGCTCCCACATATTCTACGAAGATCTTTATCGGTCAAACCGCATAACAACATGCATTGTTCCCTTTGTCAGCAGTATGTTACTTGCCCGAGATTCGATCGTCGGTATCTAAATACCTAGTTCAATCTCGTTACCGGCAAGTCTCTTTACTCGTTCCGTAATACATCATCCCGCAACTAACTCATTAGCTGCAATGCTTGCAAGGCTTATAGTGATGTGCATTACCGAGTGGGCCCAGAGATACCTCTCCAACAATCGGAGTGACAAATTCTAATCTCGAAATACGCCAATCCAACAAGTACCTTCGGAGACACCTGTAGAGCACCTTTATAATCACCCATTTACGGTGTGACATTTGGTAGCACACAAAGTGTTCCTCCGGTAAACGGGAGTTGCATAATCTCATAGTCATAGGAACATGTATAAGTCATGAAGAAAGCAATAGCAACATACTAAACGATCAAGTGCTAAGCTAACGGAATGGGTCAAGTCAATCACATCATTCTCCTAATGATGTGATCCCGTTAATCAAATGACAACTCTTTGTCCATGGCTAGGAAACATAACCATCTTTGATCAACGAGCTCGTCAAGTAGAGGCATACTAGTGACACTCTGTTTGTCTATGTATTCACACATGTATCATGTTTCCGGTTAATACAATTCTAGCATGAATAATAAACATTTATCATGATATAAGGAAATAAATAATAACTTTATTATTGCCTCTAGGGCATATTTCCTTCAGTCTCCCACTTGCACTAGAGTCAATAATCTAGATTACACAGTAATGATTCTAACACCCATGGAGCCTTGGTGCTGATCATGTTTTGCTCGTGGAAGAGGCTTAGTCAACGGGTCTGCAACATTCAGATCCGTATGTATTTTGCAAATCTCTATTTCTCCCACTTGGACTTGATCCCGGATGGAGTTGAAGCGTCTCTTGATGTGCTTGGTTCTCTTGTGAAATCTGGATTCCTTTGCCAAAGCAATTGCACCAGTATTGTCACAAAAAAATTTCATTGGACCCGATGCACTAGGTATGACACCTAGATCGGATATGAAGTCCTTCATCTGCTGCTTCTGAAGCAGCTATGTACTCCACTTCACATGTAGATCCCGCTACGACGCTTTGTTTAGAACTGCACCAACTGACAGCTCCACCTTTCCATATAAACACGTATCCGGTTTGTGATTTAGAATCGTCCGGATCAGTGTCAAAGCTTGCATAGGGAACATCTTTCATTTTCTCTTTATCTTCTGCACTGGTCGGGCATTGAATCTTACTCAACTTCACACCTTGTAACACAGGCAAGAACCCTTTCTTTGCGTGATCCATTTTGAATTTCTTCAAAACTTTGTCAAGGTATGTGCTTTGTGAAAGTCCAATTAAGCGTCTTGATCTATCTCTATAGATTTTGATGCCCAATATATAAGCAGCTTCACCGAGGTCCTTCATTGAAAAACTCTTATTCAAATATCCCTTTATGCTATCCAGAAATTCTATATCATTTCCAATCAACAATATGTCATCCACATATAATATCAGAAATGCTACAGAGCTCCCACTCACTTTCTTGTAAATACAGGCTTCTCCAAAAGTCTGTATAAAACCATATGCTTTGATCACACTATCAAAACGTTTATTCCAACTCCGAGAGGCTTGCACCAGTCCATAAATGGATCGCTAGAGCTTGCACACTTTGTTAGCTCCCTTTGGATCGACAAAACCTTCCGGTTGCATCATATACAACTCTTCTTCTAGAAATCCATTCAGGAATGCAGTTTTGACATCCATTTGCCAAATTTCATAATCATAAAATGCGGCAATTGCTAACATGATTCGGACAGACTTAAGCATCGCTACGGGTGAGAAGGTCTCATCGTAGTCAATCCCTTGAACTTGTCAAAAACCTTTTGCAACAAGTCGAGCTTTATAGACAGTAACATTACCGTCAGCGTCAGTCTTCTTCTTGAAGATCCATTTATTCTCGATGGCTTGCCGATCATCGGGCAAGTCAACCAAAGTCCACACTTTGTTCTCATACATGGATCCCATCTCAGATTTCATGGCCTCAAGCCATTTTGCGGAATCTGGGCTCACCATCGCTTCTTCATAGTTCGTAGGTTCGTCATGGTCTAGTAACATAACCTCCAGAACAGGATTTCCGTACCACTCTGGTGCGGATCTTACTCTGGTTGACCTACGAGGTTCAGTAACAACTTGATCTGAAGTTTCATGATCATCATCATTAACTTCCTCACTAATTGGTGTAGACGTCACAGGAACCGGTTTCTGCGATGAACTTCCTTCCAATAAGGGAGCAGGTACTGTTACCTCATCAAGTTCTACTTTCCTCCCAGTCACTTCTTTCGAGAGAAATTCCTTCTCTAGAAAGGATCCATTCTTGGCAACGAATGTCTTGCCTTCGGATCTGTGATAGAAGGTGTACCCAACAGTTTCCTTTGGGTATCCTATGAAGACACATTTCTCCGATTTGGGTTCGAGCTTATCAGGTTGAAGTTTTTTCACATAAGCATCGCAGCCCCAAACTTTAAGAAACGACAACTTTGGTTTCTTGCCAAACCATAGTTCATAAGGCGTCGTCTCAACGGATTTTGATGGTGCCCTATTTAACGTGAATGCGGCCGTCTCTAAAGCATAACCCCAAAACGATAGCGGTAAATCAGTAAGAGACATCATAGATTGCACCATATCTAGTGAAGTACGATTACGACGTTCGGACACACCATTACGCTGTGGTGTTCCAGGTGGCGTGAGTTGCGAAACTATTCCGCATTGTTTCAAATGTAGACCAAACTCGTAACTCAAATATTCTCCTCCACGATCAGATCGTAGAAACTTTATTTTCTTGTTACGATGATTTTCAACTTCACTCTTAAATTCTCTGAACTTTTCAAATGTTTCAGAGTTATGCTTCATTAAGTAGATATACCCATATTTGCTTAAATCTTTTGTGAATGTGAGAAAATAACGATACCCGCCGCGAGCCTCAATATTCATTGGACCACATACATCAGTATGTATGATCTCCAACAAATCAGTTGCTCGCTCCATAGTTCCGGAGAACGGCGTTTTAGTCATCTTGCCCATGAGGCATGGTTCGCAAGTACCAAGTGATTCATAATCAAGTGATTCCAAGTATGGAGTTTCTTCATGCGCTTTACACCAATATGACCCAAACGACAGTGCCACAAATAAGTTGCACTATCGTTATCAACTCTGCATCTTTTGGCTTCAACATTATGAATATGTGTATCACTACTATCGAGATTCATAAAAAATAGACCACTCTACAAGGGTGCATGACCATAAAAGATATTACTCATATAAATAGAACAACCATTATTCTCAGATTTAAATGAATAACCTTCTCGCATCAAACAAGATCTAGATATAATGTTCATGCTCAACGCTGGCACCAAATAACAATTATTTAGGTCTAAAACTAATCCCGAAGGTAGATGTAGAGGTAGCGTGCCGACGGCGATCACATCGACTTTGGAACCATTTCCCATGCGCATCATCACCTCGTCCTTAGCCAGTGTTCGCTCAATCCATAGTCCCTGTTTCGAGTTGCAAATATTAGCAACAGAACTAGTATCAAATACCCAGGTGCTACTACGAGCTCTGGTAAGGTACACATCAATAACATGTATATCACATATACCTTTGTTCATCTTGCCATCCTTCTTATCCGCCAAATACTTGGGGCATTTCCGCTTCTAGTGACCAGGCTGCTTGCAGTAGAAGCACTCAGTCTCAGGCTTAGATCCAGACTTGGGTTTCTTCTCTTGAGCAGCAACTTGTTTGCTGTTCTTCTTGAAGTTCCCATTCTTCTTCCCTTTGCCCTTTTTCTTGAAACTGATGGTCTTATTAACCATCAACACTTGATGCTCCTTCTTGATTTCTACCTCCGCAGCCTTTAGCATTGCGAAGAGCTCGGGAATTGTCTTATCCATCCCTTGCATGTTATAGTTCATCACGAAGCTCTTGTAGCTTGGTGGCAGTGATTGAAGGATTCTGTCAATGACGCTATCATCCGGAAGATTAACTCCCAGTTGAATCAAGTGATTGTTATACCCAGACATTATGAGTATATGCTCACTGACATAACTATTCTCCTCCATCTTGCAACTATAGAACTTATTGGAGACTTCATATCTCTCAATCCGGGCATTTGCTTAAAATATTAACTTCAACTCCTGGAACATCTCATATGCTCCATGACGTTCAAAACGTCGTTGAAGTCCCGGTTCTAAGCCGTAAAGCATGGCACACTGAACTACCGAGTAGTCATCAGCTTTGTTCTGCCAGACGTTCATAACATCTGGTGTTGCTCCTGCAGCAGGTTTGGCACCTAGCGGTGCTTCCAGGACGTAATTCTTCTGTGCAGCAATGAGGATAATCCTCATGACTGGGCGGCCCGTCCGAGCGTATGAAGCGGGTTGGGACGCCCGGCTGCAGATGCTCTTACCCTGGCTTTTTTCGCTTTTTACCTTGGCTTTTCTCCCATGCCTAGTCTGCCTGCGGCCCGTTTAGAAAGGAAAAAGAGTCACTAGCCACTCATGTTTGCGGCCCGTTTAGAAAGGAAAAACATCGCTAGCCACTCGTGTGCAGCCCGTTAGGCACTCAGAGTCAGCGGCCGCCGCACGAAGACGTCCGAGCCTAGCTCAAAAAAATAAAAAGACGTCAGCCTAGTGTTCGTCGGAGAAGTCCCGGTCATGCAGTTTATTTCTCGGCAACAACGATTTCCGATCCACAACACAAGACGACTCCCGTATCCTCTATAAAATTCTGGCGATCGAGGGGACGGCGTTTTAGTCATCTTGCCCATG
This sequence comes from Triticum aestivum, assembly GCF_018294505.1. Lineage (NCBI taxonomy): Eukaryota > Viridiplantae > Streptophyta > Magnoliopsida > Poales > Poaceae > Triticum > Triticum aestivum. The sequence continues at coordinate 551,459,439 of NC_057802.1, forward strand.
AGGCATGGTTCGCAAGTACCAAGTGATTCATAATCAAGTGATTCCAAGTATGGAGTTTCTTCATGCGCTTTACACCAATATGACCCAAACGACAGTGCCACAAATAAGTTGCACTATCGTTATCAACTCTGCATCTTTTGGCTTCAACATTATGAATATGTGTATCACTACTATCGAGATTCATAAAAAATAGACCACTCTACAAGGGTGCATGACCATAAAAGATATTACTCATATAAATAGAACAACCATTATTCTCAGATTTAAATGAATAACCTTCTCGCATCAAACAAGATCTAGATATAATGTTCATGCTCAACGCTGGCACCAAATAACAATTATTTAGGTCTAAAACTAATCCCGAAGGTAGATGTAGAGGTAGCGTGCCGACGGCGATCACATCGACTTTGGAACCATTTCCCATGCGCATCATCACCTCGTCCTTAGCCAGTGTTCGCTCAATCCGTAGTCCCTGTTTCAAGTTGCAAATATTAGCAACAGAACTAGTATCAAATACCCAGGTGCTACTACGAGCTCTGGTAAGGTACACATCAATAACATGTATATCACATATACCTTTGTTCACCTTGCCATCCTTCTTATCCGCCAAATACTTGGGGCATTTCCGCTTCTAGTGACCAGGCTGCTTGCAGTAGAAGCACTCAGTCTCAGGCTTAGATCCAGACTTGGGTTTCTTCTCTTGAGCAGCAACTTGTTTGCTGTTCTTCTTGAAGTTCCCATTCTTCTTCCCTTTGCCCTTTTTCTTGAAACTGGTGGTCTTATTAACCATCAACACTTGATGCTCCTTCTTGATTTCTACCTCCGCAGCCTTTAGCATTGCGAAGAGCTCGGGAATTGTCTTATCCATCCCTTGCATGTTATAGTTCATCACGAAGCTCTTGTAGCTTGGTGGCAGTGATTGAAGGATTCTGTCAATGACGCTATCATCCGGAAGATTAACTCCCAGTTGAATCAAGTGATTGTTATACCCAGACATTATGAGTATATGCTCACTGACATAACTATTCTCCTCCATCTTGCAACTATAGAACTTATTGGAGACTTCATCTCTCAATCCGGGCATTTGCTTAAAATATTAACTTCAACTCCTGGAACATCTCATATGCTCCATGACGTTCAAAACGTCGTTGAAGTCCCGGTTCTAAGCCGTAAAGCATGGCACACTGAACTACCGAGTAGTCATCAGCTTTGTTCTGCCAGACGTTCATAACATCTGGTGTTGCTCCTGCAGCAGGTTTGGCACCTAGCGGTGCTTCCAGGACGTAATTCTTCTGTGCAGCAATGAGGATAATCCTCAAATTACGGACCCAGTCCGTGTAATTGCTACCATCATCTTTCAACTTTGCTTTCTCAAGGAACGCATTAAAATTCAACGGAACAACAGCACGAGCCATCTATCTACAACAAACATAGACATGCAAAATACTATCACGTACTAAGTTCATGATAAATTTAAGTTCAGTTAATCATATTACTTAAGAACTCCCACTTAGATAGACATCCCTCTAATCATCTAAGTGATCAGGTGATCAAAATCAACTAAACCATAACCGATCATCACGTGAAATGGAGTAGTTTTCAATGGTGAACATCACTATGTTGATCATATCTAGTATATGATTCACGCTCGACCTTTCGGTCTCAGTGTTCCGAGGTCATATCTGCATATGCTAGGCTCGTCAAGTTTAACCCGAGTATTCTGCGTGTGCAAAACTGGCTTGCACCCGTTGTAGATGGACGTAGAGCTTATCACACCCGATCATCACGTGGTGTCTGGGCATGACGAACTTTGGCAACGGTGCATACTCAGGGAGAACACTTTTATCTTGAAATTTAGTGAGAGATCATCTTATAATGCTACCGTCAATCAAAGCAAAATAAGATGCATAAAAGATAAACATCACATGCAATCAATATAAGTGATATGATATGGCCATCATCATCTTGTGCTTGTGATCTCCATCTCCGAAGCACTGTCATGATCACCATCGTCACCGGCGCGACACGTTGATCTCCATCGTAGCATCGTTGTCGTCTCGCCAACTATTGCTTCTACGACTATCGCTACCGCTTAGTGATAAAGTAAAGCAATTACAGGGCGATTGCATTGCATACAATAAAGCGACAACCATATGGCTCCTGCCAGTTGCCAATAACTCGGTTACAAAACATGATCATCTCATACAATAAAATATAGCATCATGCCTTGACCATATCACATCACAACATGCCCTGCAAAAACAAGTTATACGTCCTCCACTTTGTTGTTGCAAATTTTAACGTGGCTGCTACGGGCTAAGCAAGAACCGTCCTTACCTACGCATCAAAACCACAATGATAGATCGTCAAGTTAGTGTTGTTTTAACCTTCTCAAGGACCGGGCGTAGCCACACTCGGTTCAACTAAAGTTGGAGAAACTGACACCCGCTAGTCACCTGTGTGCAAAGCACGGTGGTAAAACCAGTCTCGCGTAAGCGTACACGTAATGTCGGTCCGGGCCGCTTCATCCAACAATACCGCCGAACCAAAGTGTGACATGCTGGTAAGCAGTATGACTTGTATCGCCCACAACTCACTTGTGTTCTACTCGTGCATATAACATCAACGCATAAAACCAGGCTCGGATGCCACTGTTGGGGAACGTAGTAATTTCAAAATTTTCCTACGCACACGCAAGATCATGGTGATGCATAGCAACGAGAGGGGAGAGTGTGTCCACGTACCCTCGTAGACCGAAAGCGGAAGCGTTAGCACAATGCGGTTGATGTAGTCGTACGTCTTCACGATCCGACCGATCAAGTACCGAACGCACGGCACCTCCGAGTTCAGCACACGTTCAACTCGATGACGTCCCTCGAACTCCGATCCAGCCGAGCTTTGAGGGAGAGTTCCGTCAGCACGACGGTGTGGTGACGATGATGATGTTCTACCAACGCAGGGCTTCGCCTAAGCACCGCTACGATATTATCGAGGTGGATTATGGTGGAGGGGGGCACCGCACACGGCTGAGAGATCCAAGGGATCAATTGTTGTGTCTCTAGGGGGTGCCTCCCTCCCCGTATATAAAGGAGTGGAGGAGGGGGAGGGGGCCGGCCACCCTTGGCGCGCCCCATGAGGAGTCCTACTCCCAGCAGGAGTAGGACTCCCCCCTTCCATGTTGGAGTAGGAGAGGAGAGGGAAGGAGAGAGAGGGGGAAAGGAAAGGGGGGGGGGGCGCCGCCCCCCTCCTTGTCCAATTCGGACGTGGGGGGGGGGGGGGCGCGGCTGCCCCTTGGCCGCCTCTCCTCTTCCACCACTTCGGCCCATGAGGCCCAATAACCTCCGGGGGGGTTCCGGTAACCCCCCGGTACTCCGGTATATATACGATAACCCCCGGAACCATTCCGGTGTCCGAATATAGTCGTCCAATATATCAATCTTCAAGTCTCGACCATTTCAAGACTCCTCGTTATGTACGTGATCACATACGGGACTCCGAACTATCTTCGGTACATCAAAACATATAAACTCATAATATAACCGTCATCGAACTTTAAGCGTGCGGACCCTACGGGTTCGAGAACTATGCAGAATGACCGAGACACATCTCCGGTCAATAACCAATAGCGGAACCTGGATGCTCATATTGGCTCCCATATATTCTACGAAGATCTTTATCAGTCAAACCACATAACAACATATGTTGTTCCCTTTGTCATCGGTATGTTACTTGCCCGAGATTCGATCGTCGGTATCTCAATACCTAGTTCAATCTCGTTACCGGCAAGTCTCTTTACTCGTTCCGTAATACATCATCCCGCAACTAACTCATTAGCTGCAATGCTTGCAAGGCTTATAGTGATGTGCATTACCGAGTGGGCCCAGAGATACCTCTCCGACAATCGGAGTGACACATCCTAATCTTGAAATACGCCAACCCAACAAGTACCTTCGGAGACACCTGTAGAGCACCTTTATAATCACCCATTTACGTTGTGACGTTTGGTAGCACACAAAGTGTTCCTCCGGTAAACGGGAGTTGCATAATCTCATAGTCATAGGAACATGTATAAGTCATGAAGAAAGCAATAGCAACATACTAAACGATCAAGTGCTAAGCTAACGGAATGGGTCAAGTCAATCACATCATTCTCCTAATGATGTGATCCCGTTAATCAAATGACAACTCTTTGTCCATGGCTAGGAAACATAAACATCTTTGATCAATGAGCTAGTCAAGTAGAGGCATACTAGTGACACTCTGTTTGTCTATGTATTCACACATGTATCATGTTTCCGGTTAATACAATTCTAGCATGAATAATAAACATTTATCATGATATAAGGAAATAAATAATATTTCCTTCAGCAGTACCAAGTGCAAGCATCCTCAAAGCAGCCATGCACTTCTGCTTAGCAGAGAAAGAAAGTGGGCCGCAACAATCCCTCTTGAGCTTGAAGTAGTCATCATGTGCCTCCACTCACTCCACAATGTGCAAAAACAATGGTTTCCGCATGCGGAAGCAGCGATGAAACCATGGATCGACCATCCGATAAGGTTGGGTTCGGGGCAAAGTAATCCTTCTGCAATAGCCGTGCCCCAGACACCCAATCCCGATGTATCACTCTTCTCCCTTTGATTGAGCCCTTGAAGTTGAGAATATGCTCCACCCGTCGGCCCATTTCGTCTTGCATGCTCATGAGCATGATCGTGTCCAATTATTTGTCTGAATCCGAGGAATCGAAGAACTCTTCTTGAATCGTTTGATCAAGCTCTGTTGGCCCATACTCCTCGTCGGACGAAGCATCAGAATTCATCGTTTTCCTTCAAAAACACAAAAAAATCCGGTCAAACAATGTATCGAACACATAGAGTGCAAAGCGGAGCCAGAGAGTTTCCGGACGTACCGTGGTGGGGGTCCGAGCCGGCAAACACGACCCCGACGACAAGGACAAGAGAGACGACTGCTATGTTGGAGGTGCCGGCGCAGAGGCTAGGAACTGCTACGGGGCGCGCGCGGCGGCGGACCGGCGAGACGGACGTCGAGGAGGATGAAGAAGAGAGAACAGAGCAAATGAATCCGGTAGGTCAATTTGGTGCAACTTGCGGTGGGGACAGCCTGTCGAGTCAGGCGTCCTTCTGGGTTGAAATTTCATGACTGGGCGGCCCGTCCGAGCGTATGAAGCGGGTTGGGACGCCCGGCTGCAGATGCTCTTACCCTGGCTTTTTTCGCTTTTTACCTTGGCTTTTCTCCCATGCCTAGTCTGCCTGCGGCCCGTTTAGAAAGGAAAAAGAGTCACTAGCCACTCATGTTTGCGGCCCGTTTAGAAAGGAAAAACATCGCTAGCCACTCGTGTGCAGCCCGTTAGGCACTCAGAGTCAGCGGCCGCCGCACGAAGACGTCCGAGCCTAGCTCAAAAAAATAAAAAGACGTCAGCCTAGTGTTCGTCGGAGAAGTCCCGGTCATGCAGTTTATTTCTCGGCAACAACGATTTCCGATCCACAACACAAGACGACTCCCGTATCCTCTATAAAATCCTGGCGATCGAGGGGACGTCTCCTCGCCTCGTTCAATAGAATAGATCGGTCGATCGATCAATCAGGGCTAGCTAGGAGATCATCAGGCCCGTCTCCAGAAATTTGGGGCCCCGGTGCGAAATGAAAAAATGGGCCCTAAAATTTAAAATTTTCTTATAACTACATAACTATTACATACTCACACTTCATTATATAACCTTATAAACATATTATTCCATACAACACTTGGAAATATGCGCGCCCCTAGAGCAACAAGCCAACCGGTTGATAAACGATGAAAATAACAAAATAAATCATGATTTGTTTTGTGATTTTCAAAACAATAATGATTTGGTTTATTTTTATGATTTTATAAAAAAATCACCAATTGAGGGAAGTTTCTGGATTTGAAAAAGGCAGAAAATGAAAATATAAAAATGGGGAAAAATACAAACATGAAAACATAGAAACCTCCTAACGGTCCGACCCATTCCCGTGGGCAGGGGTATGTGTTTTGTCGTTATTCGCCGACCTGCACGGGAAATAGAATCCGCTAGCGAGACATAGCCGCTCCCAAGGAGCTCTCGTAGAAGGTTCACAAAAACGGAACTGTGTGTGATGATTTCATGGTCTATCCCATATAAAAGTGCTCTGAGCTCTCCTATGGATAGCTCCTTTTTTTTTGGAAAGTTTGCTAGGCCTTTATTAATTAGCTAAAATGTTTGCAGAAATTACAAATTGGGTCATGTGGAATTCCCAACCACAGATGACTCCCAAAAGGGAGAGAAACACTGTACCTAGCTTGCCTATGAGCTTCATAATTAGAGGCTCGAGGTTCAAAAGAGAAATTACAAGGGGTAAAAGAAAGAGAAGTTTCTAAGATCACTCTAATGATAATGCCATAGTCCCCTCCAGCTCTTTGATGAATATGATGTACCACCTGCTTGTAGCCTGAAGCAACTTGGAGATGTTGCATTCCAAGGTCCTGCGCTAAAGAAAGGCCAACCGGTTGATAAACGATGAAAATAACAAAATAAATTATAGTTATTCATGGTATTCGCCAAGATGAACTGATGAGAAGATTTAATTATTTTAGTGCTTACCAAGATGAGTGGAGACAATATAATTAGTCAATATAGTGCTTGCTAAGATAAATATTGACAATCACTAATATAATGTTTGAACATAGATTACAATCACTAATATAATACAGGGCTTAGGCGCACCTGTTAGAGTGATGGACTAATCAGTGATGCTCTCGTGCGGTGGTGATGTTGACTGTTTGGCGCCACGCAACTACTGTGCAAATGCATCGTGTCACGATGGTTCACTATTTTCTAATCTGATTTGTGGAAGACATGGCTTACACAAATGATGAATTGATGCACACGGACAGAAAAGAAAAAGGGAGCAAAATTAAGTGATGCACTTATGTAATTATCATCAACATAATTATTCAGTAGAGAAAATAGCCTAGATTAAATAAGGTTTAGGGTTGGCTTATTGTTTGGACGTACCTAAAGGAGATGATGAATTGATTTTCCACTGGAAAGATGGTGATGCGTCTGACCCTCCTCAGGATTGAGCCGTATTGGCGCTGCCGTGGGGCGTGCGGCGCGCCGCCTGCAGCCTTGTGGGCGTTTAGCCGACGAGCGTGGCGGCGGGCGCAGTAGCGATTAGGAGGCAGCTGGACCACGCGAATAGGAAACGAAGCGAACGGATAGAGCTTGATTCGACTAAACCGTGCGTAGTGGGCTGCAGAAGGAAAAGCCCAATTAGAAAAATACCTAGAGAGATTGGTCAAATTGGGGGCCCCTAAAAATTCATGGCCCTGTGCGGTCGCACACTTGCACATGGCCATGGACGGCCCTGGAGATCATGTCGCATCGGCCGCCGCCGCCGCAGCATGCTGAAGCCGCCGCAGGCATGGGCAGGGACAGGGGCAGGGGCAAGGCGCGAGTGGTGGAGGTCTGGGCGCATAACCAGGAGGCAGAGCTGGCTCGCATGTCGGACATGTTCCGGGACTTCCCCATCGCCGTGGTGGGCACGTCCTACGACATCCCTCCCCGCCTGCACCCGCGAACTCACGGCAGACGCCGACGGCGTCTACCACATTACTGGCCTCATGCCGTACCACCGCAACATGGAGGCCAACTGCGAGCACATCTGCAACAGGGTCAGAGGTGTGCGGTTTCTGCAGATCGCCCTGGCGCTGGTTAACCGCGACGGAGACCTCGGCCGCGTCTGGCGGTTCCATCTGGACGTGCCGTCGGCCAAGGAGGAGCGGTTTATGTTGAAGCTGGGCGTGGAGCCCTATGTAGGCCGCGTCGATCGCGCCCGCTTTGGCAACGCTCTCAGGGCCTGCCGCGCCGTCATGGTAACCGATGTGACCTGGGTGACCTCGGACGGCGCAGAGGATATCGCCCACTTGGTGGATTGCATATTGAACGGTGCCCGGATCTATCCAAAAGAAAACCAAGACCGTTACGGGCTCATCCGCCTGATCCGGATTCACTTTCAGGAACTTCCTCAAATTTCTCGCGGAGTGGCGAACTCTGGCTGGCGAGGAGCCTCCGCTGTTTGCAGCCGCCAAATCGCCTGATGACCTTCTCCACAGCTTCCTCGCGCTAATGAGGGAGCCCAAGTTCAGAGAGCGGATGATGGAATACAATGGGATCTTGTGCGGGCTCGGAGACTGGTCCAGCGACGAACTCGATGACTTCAGGTTGAGCTACGAGGAGCAAGAGAGGCAATTCAAGGTCAGATTCGCTGAGATAAATGGCCTCGATGTGTCTGATCTCGAACATGTCCATATGCACTAATGGAATTGGATCAATGATGCAACATGTAACCATATGCATGACCACAGATTAGTTTATCCTTGCCAAGGCGAAGATTATTTTTTAATTCTTGGGATTTCTTCTACGTTTTCCCCTTTCTGATGTATTTTTTTATGTAAAAGTAATTGTAATATGGTGTGTCTTGGAGTTGGAGTAATTCGCAGCTTTGCTCTGGAAGACATCCCCTAACAAATGTGATATGTTCCATTGCTGGTGTAGCTCATTTTTTAGCGCAAATTCGCATGGGCACGCACGTGTCGGAAGGGTTGCAGCCGTCGATCTGCACCAATGTCCGGACACATGTTTCCATGAAATTGGTCGAAAAAAGGATGGAAATTCTGAACTGCATGAGTACGACATAGTACACATGTTTTTTTGTACAAATACTTGTGCGGGCACTTCTTATACGCCTTCCTATCCGTGTGTATGCTACGTCCCCGTTCTGTTACATACTCTGTCACAAGTTCTTTGCATTGTTCATCTTCTTCTTTCTTCATCCCAGTCCTATTTCCTCCTCTTCTGTTCGCCATGCTGGTCTTATCTTCGAGTTATGTTTCCTCCTCTTCTTTTTATATTTGTTTCCTTTCCGTCCAATTACTCCCCTTACGTTATATCCACTCATCCATTCATCCCTTGCTATCCATTCGCTAATTCATGCAACGTTCTTCCATGAAAAATTGCTACACTTGTTTTCCCAAATTTTTCCTTTTCTTGTCTCAAATACGCATGGTCCTTCTATTCTTCAACAGTTCCATCATTGTAGTTAAATATTCATTAGTCGAAAGACTTCAATGCATTCCTTATGAAATTTCCCCTACCAGATACCATTTGCATTTCGTTCTTCAATCTGCACTGATTTTTCTTTGATTTTATTTCATATCCAGTCTTAGCATGTTTTCTCTTGTTGTTCTAAGTTACAGTATTGTGTCATGAAACTTACTCTGTACATTCCGTTTTCTCAGTAGGAACTTGTGTCGATTCAATTTATTACCGCGCACAGCCAACAAGTCGTGCGCCCAACTTAGCTTTTTTTTTTTCTCTTAAGGGGAGCGCCCAACTTAATTAACATTAACATAAATATTTTCGGTGCGCAGACCGCAGACGACTCATCTTGTTTCTAGCTTCTCTTTCCCCATCATCTTCTCTCTTTCTACCCCCATCCTTTAGATCTTCTCTGTTCAGACTCCTACCGGAGGTTACTTTCATTGTTTGCCAGATGTCGACGGCGACAATCATCAACGACGATGACTCCGCCGTCCATGTATGGTTTTTTAGGTTGCCCTCCAAGAAGAGCCATGAAAAAAACCCAGCCAACCAGGCCCGTCTCCAGAAATTTGGGGCCCCGGTGCGAAATGAAAAAATGGGCCCTAAAATTTAAAATTTTCTTATAACTACATAACTATTACATACTCACACTTCATTATATAACCTTATAAACATATTATTCCATACAACACTTGGAAATATGCGCGCCCCTAGAGCAACAAGCCAACCGGTTGATAAACGATGAAAATAACAAAATAAATCATGATTTGTTTTGTGATTTTCAAAACAATAATGATTTGGTTTATTTTTATGATTTTATAAAAAAATCACCAATTGAGGGAAGTTTCTGGATTTGAAAAAGGCAGAAAATGAAAATATAAAAATGGGGAAAAATACAAACATGAAAACATAGAAACCTCCTAACGGTCCGACCCATTCCCGTGGGCAGGGGTATGTGTTTTGTCGTTATTCGCCGACCTGCACGGGAAATAGAATCCGCTAGCGAGACATAGCCGCTCCCAAGGAGCTCTCGTAGAAGGTTCACAAAAACGGAACTGTGTGTGATGATTTCATGGTCTATCCCATATAAAAGTGCTCTGAGCTCTCCTATGGATAGCTCCTTTTTTTTAGAAAAGTTTGCTAGGCCTTTATTAATTAGCTAAAATGTTTGCAGGAATTACAAATTGGGTCATGTGGAATTCCCAACCACAGATGACTCCCAAAAGGGAGAGAAACACTGTACCTAGCTTGCCTATGAGCTTCATAATTAGAGGCTCGAGGTTCAAAAGAGAAATTACAAGGGGTAAAAGAAAGAGAAGTTTCTAAGATCACTCTAATGATAATGCCATAGTCCCCTCCAGCTCTTTGATGAATATGATGTACCACCTGCTTGTAGCCTGAAGCAACTTGGAGATGTTGCATTCCAAGGTCTTGCGCTAAAGAAAGGCCAACCGGTTGATAAACGATGAAAATAACAAAATAAATTATAGTTATTCATGGTATTCGCCAAGATGAACTGATGAGAAGATTTAATTATTTTAGTGCTTACCAAGATGAGTGGAGACAATATAATTAGTCAATATAGTGCTTGCTAAGATAAATATTGACAATCACTAATATAAGGTTTGAACATAGATTACAATCACTAATATAATACAGGGCTTAGGCGCACCTGTTAGAGTGATGGACTAATCAGTGATGCTCTCGTGCGGTGGTGATGTTGACTGTTTGGCGCCACGCAACTACTGTGCAAATGCATCGTGTCACGATGGTTCACTATTTTCTAATCTGATTTGTGGAAGACATGGCTTACACAAATGATGAATTGATGCACACGGACAGAAAAGAAAAAGGGAGCAAAATTAAGTGATGCACTTATGTAATTATCATCAACATAATTATTCAGTAGAGAAAATAGCCTAGATTAAATAAGGTTTAGGGTTGGCTTATTGTTTGGACGTACCTAAAGGAGATGATGAATTGATTTTCCACTGGAAAGATGGTGATGCGTCTGACCCTCCTCAGGATTGAGCCGTATTGGCGCTGCCGTGGGGCGTGCGGCGCGCCGCCTGCAGCCTTGTGGGCGTTTAGCCGACGAGCGTGGCGGCGGGCGCAGTAGCGATTAGCAGGCAGCTGGACCACACGAATAGGAAACGAAGCGAACGGATGGAGCTTGATTCGACTAAACCGTGCGTAGTGGGCTGCAGAAGGAAAAGCCCAATTAGAAAAATACCTAGAGAGATTGGTCAAATTGGGGGCCCCTAAAAATTCAGGGCCCTGTGCGGTCGCACACTTGGCACATGGCCATGGATGGCCCTGCAGCCAACCCCAATGCTGTCATGGTAAATCATGATGTATACTTCTTAATCTCGTCCAAATCATATCCAACTATTTTCTGTACTAAATTGCCTGTTAGTACTTTTCTAGTGCCCAGTTTGCAACGACCGCAGAGGCTTGTGCAAAAAAGACAACATTCCAAAGAACCACTCCTTCTCTCTCCTTTTTCGACATGGCTGCAGAGAAAGAACGACAAGTTTCAAATAGTTATTTGAATCTTGTTGATCAGATGTCTGATTTAATTGCTACGTAGTTCATTGCAGGTATTGCATAATTATGTGTTTGCTTATTGATTGAACAAAATGTACATCCAACATTCTTTCAATCGTCTTTGTTTATTTCATCATGTTTACAAAAATTTGCCTAATTTCAATTACCTGAGATGTTGTTTTCCTCATTTGACACACAATCCAACTTAGAAACTCGTACCAACATTCTACCTACTGTTGGACCACTACCTAAGCATATACATAAGTTTTGTTTAGATATCAATTTTGATATTTATATCTACGTATCCATAATTTTCACGTTCTGTCACATGACACTTCTTAGATTTAAATATTAACACAACTCATTGTTCTCTATAATACAGTCCTTAAACAGAATAATATCACGAACATAATCTTTTTTTATAATAATATTCACTTCAAAAATTTTTGTAACAATATTTTTTTATTTGCATTATCCGTAGGTCATCCTTTGCTTTACAAATCATGATTTCCTAAAACATATCGACGTTAAAATATCTGTTTCAACTCAAGTTACAGTTTTGCTTCACACAAAATAAGGATTCAGTTTTTTTATCCATATCACCAATAATTAAAAAACTTATTTCACTATCAACAACCGGAGACAATTCTTATATGTGTACCACCTCCACCTATGTCAGAAATCCTCTCTCATAGCACTTCTGTCACATTTAACTATTGCTGGACCACTACCTAAGCATACATAAGTTTTGCTTGTATATCAGTTTTGATATTCGTGTGTATGTATCTATAATTTTCATATTACATCACATGATACTTCTTAGATTTTAATATTAACCCTACACATCGTTCTTTATAAATATAGTATTTAAACAAAATAATATCACCAACATATAATTTTTTTATAAAAATATTTAGTTAATAATTGTCAGTAAATCAATTTATCTCCTGCTTTAAAAGGAATGATTTTTTAAAACATATTGACAGTTGTTGTCGTAGAAACAAACTGAAGTTGGATTGATTAGTTACTAGCCATACCAAGAGCTCCATATAATAATTATTTTTTATGCTAAACTTTTATATTTGTTTTAAACTAAGTGTACAATATTATATCTTTAATTAATAAAATTTTCTATTACTCAGTCAAATAAGAATGTTTCTATAAATAATAGTTATATCATTCATTATTACACAATCATAATGTGTATCATTGAAAATTTTGGTTCTACAAAATTTAAATTGTATGATTACGAAAGAATCTCTTGTTAAAAAATCTTCAAATTAATTTTCTAATATTGCTTAAATTATTTAGTGTATACACATATATTTCCATATCTATGTGTTTGTTCATATATCTTTTGGTATTGTTGAATAACATGGTGGATATTTCTAAATTTTACATATAAACAAAAATTCTAATAGTGGTTTCTAGTATATATTAGGCAACCATGTTCGCAGGAACTTCTAGGGTATATCAAATGTGACTTGCAAGTTGAGTTCGGTAATAGAATAATTGAAAAACCAAAAAAGTTGTTGATAGTACTTTTGCGCATGATTTGGTTATCTGACATGCTCATCTAGTTTCACTTGTCTTGATTTGGTGCAAAAGAGATTCCCTGTCAGTTTCTCAAATGAAAAATTGTACATTGTTTTAAACATTGAAATCTTGTTATCATAAATTTCATTATGATAGTAAGACATCCATCATAAAGGGAGACTAACATATTTAAACTCAACTTTGCCAGTCAGGTTGGTTTGCTTCGGCGTGGTATAAGCAATCTCAGATGATGTAGGCACTCTCGGTGGTGATGTGTCACATCACTAGTAGAAAAACGACTTTACGTGAGCCCCATTAGTCCCGGTTTAATAACGGCCTGGTACTAATGTGACCATTAGTCCCGGTTCCAACTCTAGGGGGCGGGCATCATTAGTCCCGGTTCGTGGCGCGCCTCTAGTCCCGGTTCGTGTCACAAACCGGGACTAAAGGAGTGGTGGCAGGCTTGGGCCCTCACGAGCACATTTAGTCCCGGTTCGTGTCACAAACCGGGACTAGAGGTAGAACTTAACCAACCGAGACTAAAGAGATCGATATATAGTGCTTCGTCCAGCCTGAGCCGAAGCTCTCTGTTTTCCCCCTTCCTCTCTGCTTTCTTCCCCTCTTGCTCGAGCTCACCTCCATTTTTGCCAAAATTCATCAAGATTTGAAGGCACCCCATCCATCCAAATGTTCACAAAGGTTAGCAACTTTGTCCTTTCATCTCTCATTTCTAGATTAGCTCTTGCAATGCTCTATAAGTATAGTGATTTGTGGGTTTTAGTTTGGGAGTAATTATATGTGGTAGTTTATTTGATTTATATTTAATTTGAGCTCAAATTAACTTCTTAGTTTGCATATGTAGGTCTGGCTTACTTAGTGCCTTCCCGTCCCCGTCCTGACCACTGCCGATCACCCGCACCGTCCCGTCGCGAGCACCACCTTGGTGAGCCTCTTGTTCTTATCATGTTTGTGTGATTTAGATAGTTACTTGTATAATTTTCTTACACGTATGTTGTTTGTTATACATAGTGACATGGTTTTGATATCCGTCCCCGTCGGCGCTCGTCCGGTTTATGATTCAGATGTGGTATATTCTCTTTTATAACTATTTGTTGCATCTCGTGTATATGACAATTATGCCCATCAAGTTGACATAGATATTTTTATCTAGAAGGTATGTGAACCGGAAATTGCAACTGACCCTCTTGTCCAGAAGTTAAATTTAGTTGAAAAAGAAAACGAGTATTTGAAAGAAAATTTGAAAAGAATTGAAGAAGAGAAGATGAAACTGGAGTTGTATGTTGCCGATGTCGTCGATGATCACAAGATCAAGATGGATGCAATGCGCTTGAAGATTAGAAAGATTAGAAAATATGCCATTGATAATGAGGCTTGGTATCATTATGATGTTGGATCAATTGTTACCTTAGTTGTGATCTTGATCGCATTTGTTGTTGCATTTAAATGCTTTAGCTAGAGAGTTTGTATGTTGTTTTATGAGAATAAGTGTGTATGAAATTTATGTATGAACTTGTATTAATTTGGTCTTTTCGGTGTTGTGTAATGAAGATGAGCCGGCAATGGATGTACGATGACCGATGCTCTTCCAGTTCATTAATGGTGTGCATACTTTTCTGCTTGCGGCTGAGGCAAACAAGCGGCCGGATGGTTTTATGTGTTGTCCATGTGCTGTCTGTAAGAACGATCACAATTACTCTAACTCAAGAACCATTCACGTCCACCTGTTTACGTCCGGTTTCATGTCCGGCTATAACTGTTGGACCAAGCGCGGAGAAAGAGGGGTTCTAATGGAAGAGAATTAAGATGAAGAGGATGATGACAGCTATCCTGGCAATGGGTTCCCTGGATACGATGGTACTACAATGGGGGAAGAAGCTGAGCCGACAATGGGGGAAGAAGCTGAAGAAGAGGCATCAGATGAGCCCGCTGATGATATTGGTCGGTGAAGGAAATATGCCCTAGAGGCAATAATAAAGTTTTTATTTATATTTCCTTATATCATGATAAATGTTTATTATTCATGCTAGAATTGTATTAACCGGAAACTTAGTACATGTGTGAATACATAGACAAACAGAGTGTCCCTAGTATGCCTCTACTAGACTAGCTCGTTAATCAAAGATGGTTAAGTTTCCTAGCCATAGACATGAGTTGTCATTTGATGAACGGGGTCACATCATTAGAGAATAATGTGATGGACAAGACCCATCCGTTAGCTTAGCACTATGATCGTTTAGTTTATTGCTATTGCTTTCTTCATGACTTATACATCTTCATATGACTATGAGATTATGCAACTCCCGAATACCGGAGGAACACTTAATGTGCTATCAAACGTCACAACATAACTGAGTGATTATAAAGATGCTCTATAGGTGTCTCCGATGGTGTTTGTTGAGTTGGCATAGATCGAGATTAGGATTTGTCACTCCGATTGTCGGAGAGGCATCTCTGGGCCCTCTCGGTAATGCACATCACTATAAGCCTTGCAAGCAATGTGACTAATGAGTTAGTTGCGGGATGATGCATTATGGAATGAGTAAAGAGACTTGCCAGTAGTAAGATCGAACTAGGTATGATGATACCGACGATCGAATCTCGGGCAAGTAACATACCGATGACAAAGGGAACAACGTATGTTGTGCGGTTTGACCGATAAAGATCTTCGTAGAATATGTAGGAGCCAATATGAGCATCCAGGTTCCGCTATTGGTTATTGACCGGAGATGTGTCTCGGTCATGTCTACATAGTTCTGGAACCCGTAGGGTCCGCACGCTTAACGTTCGATGACGATTTCTATTATGAGTTTTTGTGATTTGATGACTGAAGGTTGTTCGGAGTCCCGGATGAGCGGACGTGACGAGGAGTCTCGAAATGGTCGAGACATAAAGATTGATATATTGGACCATGTTATTCGGACACCGGACGTGTTCGGGTTGGTTTCGGATAAAACCGGAGTGCCGGAGGGGTTACCGGACCCCCCCAGGAAAGTAATGGGCCTTAGTGGGCCTTAGGGGAGAGAGAGGGCAGCAGCCAGGAGGTGCCCCCCCCAAGGGGAGTCCGAATAGGACTAGGGGAGGGGGGCGCGACCCCTCTTTCCCTCTCCCTCTCCCTCTCCTTCCATCTTCTCCTACTTGGACTAGGAAAAGAGGAAACCTACTCTGTGCGGCTACAAAGCCAAGGGAACACATTTGGTGTATATTGATTTATACTAAACTCTAATACTTTACAAATACTCTGCTCTTTTAAATTGGTTAATATATATGTGCTCGCTTTTCTAATCTTTTGTTGTATTTTCTTTATACAGTAGAATAATGAGCCTCCAGCCAACACAAAACCACCATAAGCACGTATTAGAGCAACTGGGTATCTCGGTTAAGTCTTTTGCCTGCGTGGTAGTATTCATATATGCATATGCGTGACACTGACTACATGAGCATTGCCAGCACATGGCTTTATAAACCTATGGTAAACCATAGTTAAAAATGGGACGCTGGTTCCATGCCATGTGTTTGGGGCTTGGGGTATATGTACTAATTTGGCCCGGGGTTGTACCTCGCGGAAAAGCAAAACAAACTTTGTTTTTTCTGTATAGCTTCCATTACTTCATGGACGGTAGATATAGGTTTGCCGACTATGTCTTACGCAACCAAATTGGTTGGTAGATGGAGTTTCCCACTTCCGACTGCCAGATCCACCGCAGACCTCGCCGCGCCAGCCACTCGACATGCCTCCTCGACAACGAGGACCGCGGGCGCCGAGCGCGACCGCACCCTCTTCCCCTCCCCAGTTGCCTCGCCCTATGCACGAAGCCTTCCCGGAGATTTTGAGATTGATCTCACCAGTTCCGCAGGGAGTGCTCATGGTGACTGGGGCTCGGGGTTGGAGGGAGCGGGCGATAAGGATTCGCGACGCCACCACGTCGTGGATCTGGCGAGTTCAGGAGTGGAAGGCGGCAGATCGGGCGGCGACGACGGCAACAGACCCGAGCACGAGATCTATGGCGCTGCAACATGCGGATACCTGTCGGAGGAGGGCGGATCTGGAGCAGCAGATCCTGGCGAAAGTGATCCACGACGAGGCTACAATGGAGGAGAGGGCAAGGATGCCCGACTTTCGCCAATCCCCGCCAGCTACGTTTGTGGTGTGGGCACTGGCAGAGGCGAAGTCAGTGGATCCTTGGAGGGCGCGGTGGTGGGAGTGCATGCTGGGGGTGATACCATCAGGTGCATCTCCGCAGCGCACCTCCTCGTCGACGGCGGCCGGTCGAGATTGAGCGCGGAGTCCCAAGCGGGGGTGAGGGTGCGGGAGGAGATTTCTACCCACAATTTCCAATCCACACCTCCTGGCTCTCCGATCCAACTGGCAAGCAAGCGTGCGAATCAGAGGACGATGTCGCCGCCGGCGTTGGTTACTTCTTCTCCGGCGAGGAAAAAGCAGGGGGGACGCCCTGTCGCTGCGCGGAGGGCCCTGCTTGTCAGGTGTGGGGTGGATGTGAGGCCCGAGCTAGAGACACTTGGCGAACGCTGGTTGGCTGGCACTTGAAAAGGGGAAACACCCAAGCGGAAGACGCTTCCTGCAGATCCTATAAGAGAGAGCAAGGCCCGGGCTGTTTCCCAAGCTAGGGTTCATCTCCGCCGCCACCACGGGGCTCCTCCTGGCTCGCTAGTGTGGGTCAGGAAAGATCTGTTTCAGCGTGGTGAGTTCTCGGCCAAAGATTGCCATCCGGTTGGAGCGGCTGATCACCTGCCCCTTCCGAAGCAGTTCAGTTACTCTAGAGATTGTTGGGCTAGAGAGCACGGGAGAATTCCATTTGCTGCTGTGGTCAAAAGAATGGCCGGAGCTGGAAGAGAGGGTTCTCGAGGAGGAGGGAGATATGCAGCAGGGAGGGGGAGGAACTAGACAGGGCGTGGTGGGTCTGCTAACCCTAAATCATCAGGAGGAGGGGAGACACAACACCAGACTGCTCGTCCTCCTGCGCCCAAGATGCCTCCCATCTCTATGTTCCAGGCCACCGATCGTTCCTCTGCCTCAACCGAATCCTATGTTTCCGCAGGGCTATAGATGTATGCAGGATTCCCCCCAGGAGGATATGCTCAATTCCAGGGGGTGAGTCAGTGGCCTATGCAACAACAACAAATCCCATATCAGTTCCCTTTGCAGCCAGGCATGATGCCATACCAACAGCAGATACCTTTCAACTCTGGGAGCTCGTCTGGTGGCAATGTCCCAGCCATACCCTCTGGATCCAGCAAAAACAACAAGAAGAAAAATCCCAAAGGGGGGGCTGGGATCAACAATGCTGATCAGACTCAGAGCAACAGTGATGTGGAGGGGAGTGCATCTTATAATGTTGATCCAAAGTTCATTGGAGCCATATGCTATAACTGTGGACTGCCTGGACACTTTGTGGGGATGTGCTCTCTGCCCAGGATCTGTTTCATTTGTAAAACTGCTGGCCATCATATGGATGTGTGCCCCACCTAGTATAAGCCATACCCTGCTGCACACTATTGGGGGAGTGCTAACACAGGGCTGGGGTTCTTCTATGTTGAAGCTGGAGATGCTAGTGATAACAATTGGCTTAATTTTGGAAATGTAGGCTTAGTGGTTGTGGAGGAAGGGAATATCACAGGAGATGAGGCTGGGCAATGTTTCACTGAGATGTGGAAAACCAACTGGCCATGGCAGATAAGACCATATGATGAAAACAAATTCCTGGTGAGGTTCCCCCCAAATAAAAGAATTGCTGAGCTTGCTGAGTACCCATCTATGAATCTGAAAAAAAGAAAGCAACTATATCTTTCATGAAATGGGGAGGAGAAATGCCAGAATATGACTCCTTGACAGAAACTTGGATAGTAATGGAAGGATTGCCCCCAAAGTGGATAAGCTGGAGTGTGATAGCTCAAGTGGCCACCATTTTAGGGGTCCTGGTGAATGTTGATTGGCACATGATATTCAGAAGCTTTTATGAGAAAGTGAGGATTCAAGTTGTAGTCAGAGACCCCAGCAAAATACCTACTGATAGAGTGGTGGAGATTCAACATGAGCTGTTTTTGTTGAGGTTTGCAGTGGAAAAAGATGCTGAAGAGAGCTCCAACTCTGACAATCCATATGACCCTCCTAGTAACAAGATTGAGGACACCAATGTCAACATCGATGATGATCTACTGAGAGAAGAAATGGAAACTGAGATGGAAAAGTCTGGGAAAAATAATACTCCAAGACCCTCTGCTGCTCCTAGAGGATCCAAATCAAATAGCTACAAAACTCTTGGGGCTACTGTTGAGATTACTACAGGATCAAAAAATCAGAGAGCTCCACTGACCAAAAGCTATTTGGAAGTGGTTCAGAAGAGAACTAGAGATGATGTTGGAGAAAAGTTGCTACCTAGCTTTGAAGCTGTGGTAAATCAAAACCAGGACATGGCTGTTGGTCTGATAAGTAACAAAATTGCTATGAAATGGGGGCCTATAGAAGCCACCAGAATGAGTGACATAATCAAAAGAGATGGGAAACCTGCTCTGACCAAGGCCCAAGAATTAAAGCAGAAGAGAAACTTGGAGATTCCAAAAGGTAATAAAGGGCATCCTAATTCTTTTACCTGCTTAGATTATGAGCTCTTAATTAATATTGCTAAATCTTCTGGTATTAATATGTGAGATGACTACCTGACAGCTGCTCAAAATGTTGAGATAATTAAACATATTGAGCTAGACATGTTAGCTAAGCTCTAGGATAATAACTCAGAGATTTTTCTCTCTCCTGATATTAATATAACAGGAGAGGAGTTTAATTGTGTTGACCCTGATCCCACTGGCAGAGATAATAATGAGAATGATGCACAGAATAATGTGCATGACACCTCAGATGTGCCATGGGTTGAGGTGACTTCCCATAGGAAGAGTAAAAGTAGGAGGAGGTTAAAAATTTAATCATGAAAGGTGTATTTTGGAATGTCAGAGGACTAAATGGATCCTCCAAAAGCACTAGGGTGCAGGAGCTCATTAGAGCACATCACCCTGATTTTATCTGCCTTTCTGAATCAAAAAAAGAAAAGTTTACCAATTCCCAGCTAGAGGCCATAGATGTTGGCCTTGAATTTGTGTGGAACTGGCTTCCATCGGTGAATACTGCTGGAGGGGTGTTGGTGGGTGTGAAATATGATGTGTTCGAAATTATAAGTTGTGATATTCACATCTATAGTGTTGCCCTTATGCTGAGAAATAAAAATGACAACAGCATTTGGAGACTAATCTCTGTCTATGGGTCTGCTTATGATGCTTTTAAATTAGATTTTATTCAAGAACTGCATAGGGTTTTTGCTTTGTGGGATGGCCCTACTATGATAGGTGGGGATTTTAATCTAGTTAGAGAGGCCTGTGACAAAAATACTGGTGAGATAAACCAGCATTGGGCAGATCTCTTTAATGACTGGATTAATAAATTTGGTCTTGTTGAACACAAGAACTCAGGGAGGAAATTTACTTGGGGTAACAACCAGGACTCTGTGATTATGGCCACTTTAGATAGGGTCTTCATCATTGTGGAGTGGGAGAGCTTACATCCTAATATACAGGTGAAAGCTCTACCTAGAGTGGCTAGCGATCACACCCCCCTGGTGGTTGATACCTGTGCCATTAAGATCCCTAAAAACAAAATGTTCAGGTTTGAGAAATGGTGTCTTGAGGTAGAGGGCTTCAGGGAAGTGGTGATCAAAGCTTGGAATACTGAGTGCCATTTAGTTAAAGCCATTGATATTTGGCAGTTCAAGATTAGGATTACTAGAAATGCTATTAAAGGGTGGTGCATCAATTATGAGGCTGCTCAAATTAGACAGAAGCAAGCTCTAATTGCTGAATATAATTGTCTGGATATTATTGCAGAATCCCAACATCTTTCCCCTAACTCCAGGAACAAAATTAAATCTATTTCAGGTGAGCTAAATGATATCTGGACTACGGAGGAGATCAAAGCCAGACAGAGGTCCAGAGAGAGGGACATCCTGGAGGGAGAACATAATACTGGATACTTCAAGGCCATTGCTAACCAGAAAAGGAGAAAGAAGCAAGTACAGATGCTGGAAGGAGAAGATGGTCCTATGAATGATCCCAAAGGTATTCATGTTTGCTGTTAAATTTTATAAGAAGTTATTTGGGTACCAAGATAAAATTAACATCACCTAGAAGATGACTTTTGGGGAGATGATAGTAAGGTTACTAATGCTCAAAATGATATTCTTAACACCCCTTTACTGAGCAAGAAATTAAGGAGGTAGTCTTTGGCTCTTATGCTGAGGGGGCTCCTGGGCCTGATGGGTTCCCTTTCTTGTTTTACCAGCAATTTTGGGATGTTATTAAAAATGATTTGTTTGCGTTGTTTAGAGACCGGGAGAAAGGTGAGCTAGATTTGTTTAGACTCAACTTCTCCCTACTTACCCTAGTTCCTAAGGAGGTGGATGCTGTCAAACTTGAAAAGTTTAGACCCTTGGCAATGACTAATTGCAGCTTTAAAATCTTTTCCAAGTGTGCCACCCATAAGTTTGGTCCCATCTGCAATGAATTGATTTCACCTAATCAAACTGCCTTTATAAAAGGCAGGTTTATTGTGGAAAGCATTGTGGCTGCACATGAAATAATTCATGCTGTTCATGCTAGGAAAATGTCTGGTTTTATTTTCAAACTGGACTATGAGAAAGCTTATGACATGGTAAATAGAGAGTTTCTAGTAGATATGATGTCCACAAGGGGCTTTAGCCCTGGCTGGATCAATAAAATTAAGTCTTTGTTAAACAATGGATCTGTTGGTGTCAGGCTAAATGACATGAATAGTGACTTTTTCTTGACTGGTAAGGGTGTAAGGCAGGGAGACCCTGCCTCACCCCTGCTGTTCAATATTGTAGCTGATGTCTTCACTAGAATACTAGACAAGGCATCTTCTAATAACTTTATTGAGGGGTTTTTTCCTCCCTCAAATCCTGCTGGAGTAATCAGCCTGCAATATGCAGATGATACTCTTCTCTTTTTAGGCAATAGTTTAGACCATGCTAAGAACTTGAAGTGGCTATTATCTTGTTTTGAAGATATCTCTGGCTTGAGGATCAACTTCCATAAATGTGATCTGGTTCCCATTAATATTGATCCTGATAGGGCTAATATTTTTGCCCAAATCATGGGTTGTAAGCTGGGGAGTTTTCCCATTAGATACCTTGGAGCTCCTCTTCACTACAATAAACTTGGGATAGAGGACCTGCAGCCTGTGGTTGACAAAATTAATAAAAGAGGGGCAGGCTGGAGAGGGAGACTCCTATCTATTGGCAAGAGATTAATTCTAGTGCAATCTTGCCTAGCTAGTATCCCTTCATATTTGATGGGGATAATTAAATTCCCTAAGTGAGCTATAGCCCTGATTAATTCCCAACTGGCTCACTGCTTCTGGGATGATTATGAGGGACATTTTAAATACCACCTTGCCAGTTGTGGGTCTCTAGCTACCAAGAAGAAGTTTGGTGGCCTGGGGATAACTAATTTGGCAAATTTTAATCTGTGCCTACTTGCTTCCTGGGGCAAGAGATATATCTTGGATGAGGGTAAGATTTGGAAGAAAATAGTGGACCATAAATATAATGGCGGAGTATCCTGTGAAAATCACTAATCAGTGAAAATCTGGAAACTTCTCACCCCGGGCGTTGGATCATTGACGGATGGCACAAATAAAAGGTGGGTTTGCTAACCAGCCACTTAAGGGCACTTTTCACTTAACCCCTTGTTTTACTCACGGGGCAGGAAACCCTTTCACGCCGCAGTTCATGACTTCGATCTCGCCTTATCCATGGTCGTTCCCCACCGCGACGACCACCCCCTCATGGCGCTGCTGCCGTCCCCAACCGCGACGATCGAAGGCGGAGGCGTCCGCCATGGCGCTGCCACCGACACAACCCACATCGGCGAAGCTTGAGGGCGGCGACAGCGGGCGGGGCCCCCAACGGCGCTGATGAAGGCATCCACATTGTCGAAGCTCCCCTCGGCGCGGAGTGATTCCACAAATCACGCTGCCCATGGGCAAGGCGAGGATGCCCACGACATTCGGCCCAGCCAACAGGACTCCGTGGACGACGACGGGCGCACCGGGGACGCCGGCCGCGGAATGGGCTGTTGCTCCTTCAAAGCATGATTCTGCAATCCCTCCTTCTACATGATTTATCCTTTGTGTGTGAGCTTATCATGTAAAGACAAAATTTCTGAATGCAATTTTGATGTTGTGAGGTGTTATGACTGAACTTAGACGGGTGGTCCTCCATTGCGATAATATGGGAATTTGTACAAGACAAAAATTCCTGAATATAAGCTTCTGAACTGCTATGTATTGTTGAGCTCCATTGGAGTTTGTTGGATGAAAGTTTACACATAATTCAGTGCAAGGTGTCCTGTTCATGCACTTCTGTGGTGATCCTCGGGGCAGGAAGTAGCTTTGATCTGAAGAAACATTCTTAGTGGTTTTATCTAAATTGTACTATGCATCTTTTTTTTGACATAAAGTGGATGTATCGCTGAAGCTTTTGTTGGAAGAAGCTTATGCAGCATGTATATATGTTAAAAGTGATGGTTACAGTGCAGGTTTGCTGAACTATTTTATAACTTTGCATTGACAAAACTGACATGATGTATGGAGTAAAACCGAAAAACAGAGACATGATACATGTATTCCCAGGCTACATCTTCAAGTTGGCAAAATATGCAATCCTGAAGCTCTCAACAGTTGTACAATATCCAATGATACTGAATTTGGTCATCCAAGCAAAATATGGCCAATCAGAAATTTGAAATCATGCAAGGCATGACTTCTTCTCATACACCAAATCGTACAATCTGGAGTTCTTCTCCTCTGTTAAAAGTGACAGCTACAGTGCATGAACAGCTACAAATTCTGACAAACAACTACAGTTTCTTAATTGAAAATATTGTGGAGCTTCAAATATTCACAGAATCTCTCAACAGATAACGCTCAAGCTCTCTTTGTTTTCGAGGATACAAAAATGCTCAACCTCTCAAAAGCTCAAAAGATAATGCTAGGGTGTCCAGTACAGTGGCCGGTGAAGGGCTAAGACGAGGCGGGACATGAGAGAGGATGGAACAGCGAGGGCGTTGACAAGGGCCGGTGTAGGTGTAGGAGGAGGCGGGGCCATGGGATAGGAAGGAGCAGTGCGGGCGTTCTCCATCACGTCCAGCGGCGGGTGAGGGCTTACAGCCGTCGGCGGAGCCATCGTCACAACAGAGATCGAAGATGAATCGTTCATGGGTTGTGGCGTCAAAAGATTTCCTGCCGAGTGAGTAAGACAAGGGGTTATGTGAAAAATACACTTAAGTGGCTGATTAGCAAACCCACCTTTCATCTGTCCCATCCGTCAATGATCCAACGCCCCGGGTGAGAAGTTTCCAGATTTTCACTGATTAGTGATTTTCACAGGATACTCCGCCAAATATAATATGCATAATCCTAATATTTTTGCCTGCTCCAGTGTGGGAGCCTCACCCTTCTGGAAAGGAATACTCTGGGCCATTAAGGCCACTAAATTTGGGTATGCTTGGAAGGTGGGCAAGAGTATTAGATTTTGGGAAAATTGCTGGTGTGGAGAGACTAATCTTGCTACTAAGTACTGGGGGCTGTACTCCATTGCGGTGGACCAGCATGCTACCATTGAGGAGGTTTGGGATGGGACTAACCTCAAGATTAATTTCAGGAGATGTTTCTCCCCAAACATGATGATTGACTGGAATAGCCTTTTTGAGGAGATTAAACCTATAGTTCTGATAGTCAGACCCGATACTCTTGTTTGGAAATACGAGACAAAGGGGCTGTCCACAGTGAAATCCTTTTACAATGTTGTTAATTTTAGGGGGATTGTTGGGGATATAACTATTGAGTATAAACCACCCAGGAGGGGCCGGATTATACTCATGACGAGTTACCAGTATTGAAGCCCATGAAGACAAAGAAGATGGCGACTTACGAAGGAGACTTAGTAAGAAGGCCCAGAGCCCAGAGGCGGGTTAGGGCCTATAGATGTAAACCGCCATAGGTGTATCACTTGTATTGTAAGATAGGAAAGTGTAGATACCGAGCCGGACACGTTTATGAGCCGGCCGGGAATCTGTGAACCGCGGGGCATCAACCTGTGTATATAGAGGGACGACCCGGCGGCGGTTTAGGGACAAGAGACAACAGATTGAGAGCCAGGTTAAGCGTAGGTCATCGAAACCCTAGCAATATCACCTCAAACTGGATTAGGCTTTTACCTTCACCGCAAGGGGCCGAACTAGTATAACTCCTCGTGCCCTTTGTCTTGGTTAACACCTTTAAGCTAATCTCGTTGCGATGGCTCCACGACTAAGTACTTACACTAGGACATCTACCGTGACAATTCCACGACAGTTGGCGCCCACCGTGGGGCTATCGCACGATGGTTTCAAGTTCTTAGAGGGCAACTTCGAAGGGATCAAGGGATACGCCGTGGGCCGGATGACCAAGAGTCGTCGCGGCAAGCTCTACATCAACGACGTAGGCTGGGGCCCCGAGGCCGGCTCAATTGAGTACGGGTACCGGGTCCCCTTCGGCGGAATTCACGTTTTCATCGGCAAGATAGGCGAATCGGGCCTTGAGCCGGACATCTGCACCGACATCATCGAGACGGCTCAGCATGCAACCGCCCGAGTTCAGCCTGCCATGAATCGTGCCTTCGTGGGGTTCATCCATGGAGCGGAATCTGAGGGTAAATCGGCATCTGGTGGTGAGACGGTCGTTTACTCTCATGATGAGTCGTCCACCGGTGAGACCGAGTCATTGTATCAACTGCAAGACGGCCGGCTTGGGGGCTGTTCCGATGGTGATAGTACTTCGAACCCCTGCGAGCTGCCGAACCAGGTTGCAATCTTCATGGCTAGTACGCAGCCCGTGTAAAACTCATCGACTGCAGCAGAGTTGATTTCTGGGTCAGCGGCGGCGACGGTCGCCGGGGTAGGAGTGTTGGGGAACGTAGTAATTTCAAAAAATTTCCTACAAACATGCAAGATCATGGTGATGCATAGCAACGAGAGGGGAGAGTGTTGTCCACGTACCCTCGTAGACCGAAAGCGGAAGCGTTAACACAACGCGGTTGATGTAGTCGTACGTCTTCACGATCCGACCGATCAAGTACCGAACGTACGGCACCTCCGAGTTCAGCACACGTTCAGCTCGATGACGTCCCTCGAACTCCGATCCAGCCGAGTGTTGAGGGAGAGTTTCGTCAGCACGACGGCGTGGTGACAATGATAATGTTCTACCGACGCAGGGCTTCGCCTAAGCACCG
Source organism: Triticum aestivum (assembly GCF_018294505.1). Taxonomy (NCBI): domain Eukaryota; kingdom Viridiplantae; phylum Streptophyta; class Magnoliopsida; order Poales; family Poaceae; genus Triticum; species Triticum aestivum. Next base: position 551,486,017 of record NC_057802.1, read on the forward strand.
CTACGATATTATCGAGGTGTAATATGGTGGAGGGGGGCACCGCACACGGCTAAGAGATCAATAGATCAATTGTTGTCTCTATGGGGTGCCCCCTGCCCCCGTATATAAAGGAGCAAGGGGGAGGCCGGCCGGCCCTTGTTGGCGCGCGCCAGGAGGAGGAGTCCTCCTCCTAGTAGGAGTAGGACTCCCCTCTTTCCTACTCCTACTATTAGGGGGAAAGGAAGGGGGAGAGGGAGAAGGAAAGGGGGGCGCCGCCCCACCTCTCCTAGTCCAATTCGGACCAGAGGGGGAGGGGGCGCGCGGCCCCTCCTGGCTGCCCCTCTCTCTCTCCACTAAGGCCCATAAGGCCCATTACTTCTCCCGGGGGGTTCCGGTAACCCTCCGGCACTCCGGTTTTCTCCGAAATCACCCGGAACATTTCCGGTGTCCGAATATAGTCGTCCAATATATCAATCTTTATGTCTCGACCATTTCGAGACTCCTCGTCATGTCCGTGATCACATCCGGGACTCCGAACAACCTTCAGTACATCAAAACATATAAACTCATAATATAACTGTCATCGTAACGTTAAGCGTGCGGACCCTACGGGTTCGACAACTATGTAGACATGACCGAGACACGTCTCCGGTCAATAACCAATAGCGGAACCTGATGCTCATATTGGCTCCCACATATTCTACGAAGATCTTTATCGGTCAGACCGCATAACAACATACGTTGTTCCCTTTGTCATCGGTATGTTACTTGCCCGAGATTCGATCGTCGGTATCTTAATACCTAGTTCAATCTCGTTACCGGCAAGTCTCTTTACTCGTTCTGTAATACATCATCTCGCGACAAAATCATTAGTTGCAATGCTTGCAAGGCTTAAGTGATGTGCATTACCGAGAGGGCCCAGAGATACCTCTCCGACAATCGGACTGACAAATCCTAATCTCGAAATACGCCAACCCAACAAGTACCTTCGGAGACACCTGTAGAGCACCTTTATAATCACCCAGTTACGTTGTGACGTTTGGTAGCACACAAAGTGTTCCTCCGGTAAACGGGAGTTGCATAATCTCATAGTCATAGGAACATGTATAAGTCATGAAGAAAGCAATAGCAACATACTAAACGATCGAGTGCTAAGCTAACGGAATGGGTCAAGTCAATCACATCATTCTCCTAATGATGTGATCCCGTTAATCAAATGACAACTCATGTCTATGGCTAGGAAACATAACCATCTTTGATCAACGAGCTAGTCAAGTAGAGGCATACTAGTGACACTCTGTTTGTCTATGTATTCACACATGTATCATGTTTCCGGTTAATACAATTCTAGCATGAATAATAAACATTTATCATGATATAAGGAAATAAATAATAACTTTATTATTGCCTCTAGGGCATATTTCCTTTAGTCTCCCACTTGCACTAGAGTCAATAATCTAGATTACACAGTAATGATTCTTACACCCATGGAGCCTTGGTGCTGATCATGTTTTGCTCGTGGAAGAGGCTTAGTCAACGGGTCTGCAATATTCAGATCCGTATGTATCTTGCAAATTTCTATGTCTCCCACCTGGACTAAATCCCGGATGGAGTTGAAGCGTCTCTTGATGTGCTTGGTTCTCTTGTGAAATCTGGATTGCTGTGCCAAGGCAATTGCACCAGTATTGTCACAAAAGATTTTCATTGGACCCGATGCACTAGGTATGACACCTAGATCGGATATGAACTCCTTCATCCAGACTCCTTCATTTGCTGCTTCTGAAGCAGCTATGTACTCCGCTTCACATGTAGATCCCGCCACGACGCTTTGTTTAGAACTGGACCAACTGACAGCTCCACCGTTCAATGTAAACACGTATCCGGTTTGCGATTTAGAATCGTCCGGATCAGTGTCAAAGCTTGCGTCGACGTAACCATTTACGATGAGCTCTTTGTCACCTCCATAAACGAGAAACATATCCTTAGTCCTTTTCAGGTATTTCAGGATGTTCTTGACCGCTGTCTAGTGATCCACTCCTGGATTACTTTGGTACCTTCCTGCTAGACTTATAGCAAGGCATACATCAGGTCTGGTACACAGCATTGCATACATGATAGAGCCTATGGCTGAAGCATAGGGAACATCTTTCATCTTCTCTCTATCTTCTGCAGTGGTCGGGCATTGAGTCTTACTCAATTTCACACCTTGTAACACAGGTAAGAACCCTTTCTTTGCTTGATCCATTTTGAACTTTTTCAAAACTTTGTCAAGGTATGTGCTTTGTGAAAGTCCAATTAAGCGTCTTGATCTATCTCTATAAATCTTGATGCTCAATATGTAAGCAGCTTCACCGAGGTCTTTCTTTGAAAAACTCTTTCAATATCCTTTATGCTTTCCAGAAAATTCTACATCATTTCCGATCAACAATATGTCATTCACATATACTTATCAGAAATGCTGTAGTGCTCCCACTCACTTTCTTGTAAATACAGGCTTCACCAAAGTCTGTATAAAACTATAATGCTTTGATCACACTATCAAAGCGTATATTCCAACTCCGAGATGCTTGCACCAGTCCATAGATGGATCGCTGGAGCTTGCACACTTTGTTAGCACCTTTAGGATTGACAAAACCTTCTGGTTGCATCATATACAACTCTTCTTTAAGAAATCCATTAAGGAATGCAGTTTTGACATCCATTTGCCAAATTTCATAAAATGCGGCAATTGCTAACATGATTCGGATAGACTTTAAGCATCGTACGAGTGAGAAATCTCATCGTAGTCAACACCTTGAACTTGTCGAAAACCTTTTTGCGACAAGTCGAGCTTTATAGACAGTAACATTACCGTCAGCGTCAGTCTTCTTCTTGAAGATCCATTTATTTTCAATGGCTTGCCGATCATCGGGCAAGTCAACCAAAGTCCATACTTTGTTCTCATACATGGATCCCATCTCAGATTTCATGGCCTCAAGCCATTTTGCGGAATCTGGGCTCACCATCGCTTCTTCATAGTTCGTAGGTTCGTCATGGTCTAGTAACATAACCTCCAGAACAGGATTACCGTACCACTCTGGTGCGGATCTTACTCTGGTTGACCTACGAGGTTCAGTAATAACTTGATCTGAAGTTTCATGATCATCATCATTAACTTCCTCACTAATTGGTGTAGGTGTCGCAGAAACTGGTTTCTGTGATGAACTACTTTCCAATAAGGGAGCAGGTACAGTTACCTCATCAAGTTCTACTTTCCTCCCACTCACTTCTTTCGAGAGAAACTCCTTCTCCAGAAAGATTCCGAATTTAGCAACAAAGTTTTGCCTTCGGATCTGTGATAGAAGGTGTACCCAATAGTCTCCTTTGGGTATCCTATGAAGACACATTTCTCCGATTT